>NC_143392.1:18255649-18559086 GCF_980474605.1 Leiobunum rupestre | reverse complement strand
CTTTAACTATTATTATTATAATTATCAAAATTATTTTAAGCACTAGAGAAAGGTTCAGCCTAATAAGAAAAATATAATTCAATTATGTAATTGTTAACACAGAAACGTTCAGCTTGAACGAAAAAGAGGCTTTTACTGTATTCTTCCCCCTTAACCTGAACACATCCGTGTTATGGTTATATCCCATACAACCGAATTCCCATTCGACCGAATCAATATATAGCCAATATATTTATAAAAATAGCACGAAAGTTGGCGGGGTCCCATTCAAACGAATTAATTCATATCTGATTTGGTAGGTTCGGTTAGGTTAGGTTGGATTCATATTGGATTGGACAATACTTGGTGCGTTTGGCTATGTACTGTCCTCTAGGTTGCGTTATAGACGGCCCAACGTGATAGCAAGAATTTGGTTGGGGTGGCGCCACGCGACCCCAGCGCTCGAGCGAAGTGAGTGCGTGGCGCCGTCAGGCCCCATACTTAGAATACATTGCAAGTTTTATTAGTCAAACCAACACTAAAGACATAGTATAGGGTATAGTATAGGCTATAGTTCTGGTTGCACTTAGGTAAGGTAAGGTTAGGTTAGGTTAAAATCCGTCAAAATCGTATGATTCGGCCGAATGGGAATTCGCTTGTATGAGTTTTCCCATACAATACACTTTTGGTAATAACTAATGATTATATACTATTGAACCGAATTCCCATTTGACCGAATCTATAATAGTTGCATGTATCCCTAACATTATATTGAATGAAAACCGTGCAAAACGTGGTTTTCGGTCCATTGGAACTCGGTTCAATGGTACATTCGGACGAATGGGATTCGGTTCAATAGTATATAATCATTAGTTATTACCAAAAGTGTATTTATTTATATTTAGAGATAATAAATACAATATTTATGATTAATAATTTTCGCGAGATTGTAGCTTACCGTGATGCTTCTGAACTAGGCCTATCCATATTGGGGATTGAGCTTCCTTCAAGTAGGGTGCCAACATGTCCGCTTCATGTTGCGAGTGAATGCTGGCGAGCTCGGCGTCTAGAGAACAAAAGCCCTCATTACCAACCCTTGATTAAAAGACTTAAGATTATTCCAGATATTTTACCGTTTTTAACGCAGAATATGTTTGCGTAGGCCCATGGAATTGATTTTGAAAAAACATCCCCATTTTCGACGTAGTAACAATATTCCGTTCCTATGTCCACCCATTCGCCCACGTGATCCGGACAAACTCCGTCGGGTACTTCGGGTACCACTGGTGGTACGTCTACCAAGAACGGTAGTCGGGTGTTTATATTTCAGCGACTAATCTTCGGTATTGAATAAACTCACCTTTGGAGATTTCGCAAATGTAACTTCGTTCCTCCGAACATTCAGTACTGTTCCACTCCTTCCGGTTTGTGTCGAGGAAAACGCATCTTTTGGTGCTGTTGAAGGGTTGCGGCTGAAGGGAGCCCCAGTTTGTGAAGTACACCGGCCATTTGTCGGCCCATTTGAATTGGTTGGTCTGAAAGACAATCGTTTAGACTCGCCTTTTTACCGGGGAAATCGGAATATTTGTATTCTTACGTCGGGTTCGGCGCTTAGTCCGATCCAAAGACAGTCGCTATTTTCATCTAGCCCGGATAAGCGAGTATTGATGAAACTTTGTTTGTACTCGCTGTTGAGGGATGCCAAGTGTCCCTTTCGTTGTTGGCAGTCTTCTTCGGCGGCGTCCCACGACTTCTGTTCGCTCGTGTACATTTTGAAACACGAATTTCCAAATTTGACGTAACCCTCTTCGTCCGTCCAACAGTCGGGAGGTGTTGGGACCGTAGTAACCACGACCGTACCTTTTTAAAGTAATCGTATTTTTTTTGAGAAATTATTCATTTCGCGCTGTTTAATCGGAGCAGTTTGGCAAATGTCAGGGGTTTTCTCAGTGCAGTCCGTAGATTGACATTTTTTACCGCTAATTTCAAAATTAACGGGTTAAGGTTAAATTTATTACCATAATTGGCATTAGAGAAGTATTTAATTTGAAAGCAACACTATTTAAAAAGTCCCTTTTGGGGCTCATCAGTAGGAATTCTGGCTTTACTCGGAAATCTGGCGATATCAGTAAAACCAGAAGAAAATGAACCCAAGTTATCAGACCGCTATATTGGCGATGTTGGAAACGTTTTCCTTACGGAACCATAGTTTAAACATGGACCAATAATACAAGGGGATTCACTTTTCCCGATATTTCGACACCGTATGCGTGGCCTAAATCGGAACTACGCCGGAAATCGACTTCAGCGACGCCAAGTTTGTCCACATTGAACTAAAGTTAATCGTGATTTTCCTATTCCCATTATTAACGCGTGCTTTTTAAAGTCTAAACAGTGAGCCCCTTTAGATTCTTGGTCCATGGTTTAAGGCATACTTTTAAAACTTTACGTGCTAAGTTGCTATCGACCCTAAGTTTTACCATCGCCACCTACCGTCTCTCGGAGAAAACAGCTAAACCCCGTACTGATGTTACCCATTGTTAGGCTTAAGTTACCTTTCAATGGATAAGAATAACACGTGATATTGAAATGATATTCAAAACGCGCGCTCACAATTTTTTGAGCACCCGCTTAAATCACAGAATTATATACAGCTTTTATAGGGAATATAGTTCCCACAACTCTCTAGTGAAATTTTTCGTTGGAGTAGATGAGCCTGTAGATCCGCTCCATTTTAACTAGATTTCCATAAGGAAAATGCCTCCCAGTTTTCAAGTTAATTCCAATAACTTCGGTTAATTTACTTCGGTTAAAAGTATGCACCCACTTCGACTTTTGATATGTTTATCTGAAAGTTTAATTTCAACGGAAGCCCGAGCATAAAAGATGTCTGATATATAACGACCAACAATGCGTATCTTAAAATTTACTATTAAAACCACTCTCTTTGTCTCTGGGGGTAATATTTTTCAACATTGACCTACATTTACTGCTACATTTGATTTAGCTGACCAATAGGAAAACTTAAACTAACAAACACTACTAAATTTAGGGATAATCCTTCAACTATATTGCGGAAGTGAAAGGTAGCAGTAGGAAAAAATGTATTGGTATTAAATATGGTATTGAATATGAAATCTGGCGAAACTTACTAATTGGGCCTGGTGTGGTTGTTGGGGCGGGAGCTGCGAAGAGGGAAAACGTTTTATAAAGCGGCTAAAATATAATAACTACATGTTTGACTACGGTTGTACATTTTAGAACTTCACAAATGAAGCCTCCTTTCTCTTGACAATTGCGGTTGTTGTACAACATCTTGTGTCCCAAGATTTCTACACAGCCCTCGTTCCTTGATGGCGTTGGCTCTCCATTATCCCAAGGAATGAAGTTAGCCGGTGTCCCGTCATACCATTTGTACACTCCTTAAAATGGGTTCATATATCTGCGGTAATCGATAATTTGGAGCAAAATTTAACTAACCGTTATCGTCTTGTATCAGACCAATCCACAGGTTTTTCTCAGTGTCGGCTATTGAGGTCCTCATCAAATCAATATCGTGTTTACTATGGAATGACGCGAGTTTTACACCTCGACCTTGAGTTTTGGAAAAAATGTTATAGAATATATGTTAAGTGTATCCAGGTTCTTCCGCATTACCTAACGACGAGCAAGCTCTAAGGGATTCGTCCCAGCTTCTGGGATTCCTGTAGTTGACGGTGTAACAGTATTTGTTACCAACGTCAACCCATTGAGTCGTGTTTGATTCCGGACATAATCCAACTATGACCGGCTTATCCGGTTTCCTGTCTGCGTGTTTTAAGCTACGTTTAGAACAGTTTCTAAAAATACTGTAATTTGATATTTTCCACCGTACAATCGTTTCTTCGGCAGACGTATGGTAGCTTGTTGGCGCACGAGTTCACCGTCCATCTTTCGTTTGACTTCGTGGAGACGCATCGGTCGCCGGCGGTGTCCGGTTGGGGCTGGTCCGTGTCCCATTTCGTGAAGTACACTGGATGGTCATCCGCCCACGTGAAGAGGCCATTGTTCTTAAAGTACCATTCAAGTTAGATATTTTATCGACTTCCTAGATATTAAGTACGCTACCGATAGGTTCCTGTCTGAGAATCCCAGCCACATATCCCCTTGAATAGTTTCCTTGGCTAACACGTCAATGAGGGCTTGGTCGAAGTTGTCGTTGATCGACGTGTGATGTCCGCTGTTGGGATACCTCTCACAGGCGTTTTCGGCGCTTTCCCAATCCAAGGGTTCTGTTGCTACTTTGAAACAAGCATCTCGCAAACGCGTTTCTCCGGCTCTGCAGCGATTAGGTGCCGGTGTTGGCTTATTTTCCTTAGGATCTACGTAAAAAAGTTTACATTATTTTTTATTTCGAATATACCTCTCAATTGACTTCTTTACCAGCTTTGTTTTGACAGACGAAACCTAATTTCTTGTCGCAAAGAACGTCGTTCCATTTCCCGGCCACGTTCAAGATGTGGTACATTTCGACGCACGGTTCTTTATAGCTCTGGCGATGAAAGTAACGATTTAAGAAACAACATATTTTTCTATCAATATTGGCAGATGAGTCTTGCTTACCGAAGGTTCTCCGGGAGCCCAGTTCGTGAAATATAATTTAGATTTGTCTTCCCATTCGTGCCAGGATCCCTTGCGACCTTCTTTGCGAAGACCAATCCATACAGGTGTGTTCAGAGAGGCCAACTCAACTGTCATTACATCTGCCAACAATTTAACGGTTAAACGTAATCCAATTTGGATTAAGGCACTGCAGCTGTACCTTGTTCGTCTTGGGAATGGATAGAAGCCAACTCCCCACCGTTTTTCTGGCAAATCTTCCGGGCGTTATCGTACGTACTACCACGGCCATCCACAATTCGGTCGCTGTAGAATTTGTAACACTGACCCCCTTAGGAACCAAGAAAATAAAATGTCGCACTCAATTCTTGGCAATTTGAGTTTCATGCTTACTGAAATTGCGATAGGTGTTGTCTTTGCAGTTTCCTTCTACGAAAGGTGACTCGATCGCCAGTTCCACGGCTGAGATTTTCTTTTTGCAGATGAAACTTCTCAATACGGTGTTGCAATCTACCCCTCCCCATACTGCTGGAATTGTCCAAATTCGCTCTAAATCTGTTTCAAATAATTTATTTTCATAAAGTTGGAAACAATTCTAACCTTTGATGTTGGTGATTACGCCGCACGACGCCCTTGTCTCTGGCATTATCACTTTTCCGTCCTTGAAAAGATTGAAGTCGAAGATGGACTCATCCGACCACTTGTACGTCGCGTTAATACCAATCGCCCGTAGTCCCATGTACGATGATGGCGATTTAATAAGTTCGAAGGTCTGCAACTAGGTATACGCGTGTTATATATTGCCATCGATGGTTAAGGTCAAAATTGGGAATATTGGTTACTCACAACGCCCGTAATGTATTCATTCTCCTCTTTGGAAGTAATTGAGGCGAGATTGGCTTTCAAGTTATCCCTGCAATATCTCTGAGATTCATCCCACGTTCGTCGTGTGCCATCCTCGATGAAGTTGTAACAAGACTCGTTGAAGAGATACCAACCATCTTTACCATTAGTACACGGAATCAACTCGCAAAACGCTAAATAATATCGGTTAAAATAAGTTTATATTCGATTCACTTCGACATTGCAAGTTTACCAATGGATAAAAGTGCCAAAATAAGCAAAGTCGTCGTGACTTGACTCTCCGTCATCTTATCCCTTTCTGATGAGATTCACTCCTCTTTTGACTCTTATATATCTTTTGTATTCCCATTGTTATTTCTAATCATTGTTGCTTGAGCGTTGTTCCCAAACTGAAGCGGAGCTCACCAGCCCACAGAAATCAGAATGTAAAAATTGGGTAAATAGAAAAAGATAATTTATGAAACTCCCCATTAATTGAAAATATCGATTAACCATATACATCAGTCTATAAATGAACGTAAAATGTTTTGGTTCTGATTGGTTGCTCTAGAAACGTAATAATACAACGAAATTGTTTATATTTAATAATGTAAATAACAAGGAGAAGAAACTAAACTGTTTCAAAAATAAGAAATAAATTAGTTATTATAAGTGTCACTATCTCTGAAGGTGAAAAAACTAGCTATACCAACAGAACCTTTGTTGTCCGAGATATTATTAAACTTGTACTTTTTTTAGCACTTACAATATCAAAATTACATAGCAATCGAAATACGTAAACAAAATTATCATTGTTTTCAGTTTATCATAAACTAGAGTCCGACGCCGCCGCTGTTCACGCCGCCACGCCGGCTTTTCCCTTATTTTCGGCGCGCCGCAGACGATAGGTGATTTTTTCGGCGCGCCACGCCACCTCTGCCGCCGACGACGTTTCTTCCGCGCGACGCCGTACTATTTTCTAAAAAATCCAAGTCATTATAATTATGGTTCAATGAATGATTTCTAGCAGAAATTCTACGAAAGAGTATAAACCCGTTTGTTATTCCGATTTATATGTATAAACCCCAGATCTGGGATATCTAGTATTGTTCCGTTCTGAGGGAAATTTTATTCTTGTCACCTGGCATCACTGCACCAAGAACGTAGTAGCGTACCGTCGTGGTGCGATACGATAGTGCCATTTTTACAAACCTTGGTCGTGGCGTGCCCAGTGCCACATGTAGTAAAGTCTTTTTATAGTTAATACATAAATATTGTTCATACAATTCAATTACAGCGACGAAAAGGTGCAGAAAACAGCGATCTTATTTTAAAAGAACTTGAAAATGGAGTTAAATTTAGAGTATATTTAAAAAGTAGTACAAAAGGGCAAACTTTCAGCCAAGCATGGAAATATTTTGGTCAACTTCAACACCAAAAGGATGGCACTTTTAAATCACAAGCAAATCTTATAAGTCAAAGGGGGGGGGGCACCCCCCACTGCATCCGCCACTGTTACGCCGGCAAGCGCCGCCGCCGCTGGTTAAATTATCCTTACGCCGTCGCCGTTGAAAATTTGTCGTCGCGCGCCGCCGGCGAAGGCTGTAAAAATGGGACACGCCGCTGCAGTAGCGTTGCCAGGATTTTGTAAAAAAAATAAATAAGAACTGGCGGATATGCATTTCGTGTATGGACTAGCGGATGGCAATGCTTTGGCTGCTCAACGTCTCTACAAGGAAAGGTACCCGAACCGGTGCATCCCCGTGCTTGTTGCAGCCTTCTTCCAGGGGCTTTGTACGTACGACCATACTTTTCGGGGGGGGGCATGCGCCCGCTATGCCCCCTCCCCCTGGCTACGCCACTGCGCCGCCGCTGATCAGTTTTACATCGGCGTCATAAACTGATAAGCGGACCATTTATTATTTATCTTCTACATAGCAGACGAAAATCCTAAAGCCTATAAACTTCTTACGCTGGCCGCTACGTTGGCTAAGTGTAACAGAACGTTCGAAATATCTGCGGATGGAATTTACAGACCGAGTAGCGTATAGTGAAACGTTTACAGGATACAGTTGGCCCTTGGCTTAGAAACACAAAAATATTTAAAGGTGTAACCGCCCAAAAGAACACGTGCGTAGAGCGGTATACGCCTAGTTGCTTCAATAGGTAACGCCAAATGTTAAGAAAACCCATTGGATGCTTTTCCATATTTAAAAAAAACTTAATCTACTATAATCTCTGTTGATAAACATAATGATTTTTATTATAATTTACAGTAAACATTTTACACTAAGCCTCGGCAGCTATTTAATCCTAGTTCGTAAGCTTTGAAATCTCAGCCAATCGTATCTAATACATTTGGTTAGATGAACTGCTGAAAACGACATCTATCGTACCATCCAGGTCATAGAGTAATCCACTCACATAGTGGAAGGCTCTATGGAAGCGCGTGAAACATTTATCCTAACAGGCCAACTTGTTTTTGAGGCGTGAATCAATATAGTCCGAATAGCGATGGTGTTGTTTTTACATTTTTTAGATTATTCTCTTATCAGAATTTCGTAGACATTTTTATCGAGTTCTTTTCATATAATTAGTCACCTTTATAACAGTCGTGTATGACATTTTCGTGAGTATGGTAGTTACGACTCGACAATTCAAACATAAGCTACGCTCGGTCGGCTCGAATAATATTGATTTATATCGTGATGCTTTCTGAATGATAGGATCCATTGTATGTGAATGTATTCCCCCGTCAAAGTAACTTTCCTTATCATTCATTTTTATCGGAAACGGTTACAAATCGTTTGATTGTAAATTTCAATTAAAGATGAAATGTTTACCTAAGCTGCTCCGGTCTAGACATGACGTGAGGTCTACAGGGTGTTTTAAAAGGTTTTGCAAAAATTTTCAGGAGCTGTAGGGGGTGAGTTGAGAAGTATGCATGTTTTTTCCCATTTTCCTACGATGAGTTTAAAGAGTGCCAGAGAGCTTCAAAGTGTGACTTACTAGCCCCTGGAAGTAGGCTGCAACAAGCACGGGGATGCGCCGGTTCGGGTACCTTTCCTTGTAGAGACGTTAAGCAGCCAAAGCATTGCCAAACACGAAATGAATATCTGACAGCTCTTCCGAAGTGGACTCCATTGTTGCAGTTTGAAAGTGATGAGAAATCGCGGTACATCACGACTTGAAATACTTTTCAAGTTTACTTTTTTACGCTGGTTACCTCGATTTGTTTACAAAGTCCTTTTTTATCTATCACACATACCCAAACCTTAATTTTTGCATTTCCCTGCTGCTTGGTTTTGCGCTTGTTGCAGCCTACTTCCAGATGCTAGTAGGCCACACTCTAAAGCTCTCTGGCGCTCTTTTCACTTATCGTAGGAAAATGGGGAAAAAACAGGCATACTTCGCAACTAATCCCCTACAACTCCTGAAACTTTTTGCATAACCATTTGTAACACCCTGTATACTAAACCCCTTTGGAGAAAGTATGAAAGCTTAGTCAAATTAAAGATAATATAGACCAGGTACCCTAAATTCGAATCACTGCCTCGTGCGTAGTCAATAACGTTTAACCGCTTCCAGCCGGAACTCCGAAAATTTAGTTTTTATACCCCGGTAACCAAGTATGCAACCATTGGAGGTCGATTTTTTCGGAGGTCACGTGCCGGAAGTAGGTAATTGCTTCGTTACAAAACTAAAATCTGAAAGTTCCTAGAATTCAAATCTAGGGTACGCAGTCCCATATTTCCTTTGGTCGAATCGAATTACAACAGAGTTGCATCCGATTATTTTACGCAATGCTCGATGGTCTATTCGTATTCTACGCTTTTTCGATTGGAAGATCGCGGTTTCAAATTCTGGCCTTAGCGAGATTAAACATTTTTCATTTTCGTGTTTTAATACTGAATTAAAAGTTTATTATAATCGTTTTGTTATGACAGTATCTCTGATTTTTAGAAATTATTTTTATTGATTATTGTCTCGTAACGAAAATATACTACAATCTATTTAAATAAGTATAATCAGAAGTAACATAATAACAATAAGTGTGGCAATTAACGAGATTTACAACCAAACTGATTTTCATAGTTATTGCGTTTACGATTACAATCAAGATGTTTGCTCAGCACAGATCCCTCTAGTGCCTAAAGTATGCGAGACTCCCGCTAAGCCGAAATATCTGGTTTCCGATAGATAGGCGGAATATTAGGCTAAAATGATAACAATTAAAAACGTTTTTCCCGGCGCCACGAGCTCACGTTTTTTATCACGCATGATTCGCACGTGGGCTTCGATTCTTCGAAACAAAGCCAAAGCCCCTCGCGACTCCAGAACGTGCTCTCCGATATTAGACTTAAATTTTGGTTGAAAAGTAGTCATCCAAAACGGTAAGTCGTGAGTCCAAGTCACAGCTTGAAGAGAGTATCAGTGCCGGAAAAAGGTTCGGTTAGAAAATTAGCATTAAAGCAATGGTATAATTAAGCATTTTTTCAATTTTCAAAGTTATATGTTACTCATTAAGATACGTTGTTGCCATTTTTTATTCAAAAATAATTTAGATTCTTCAAAATTTAACCAGCAAAGTTAGCTTTTTCAAAAAAAATATCTGCTAAACAAAAAAGAAGCAAAATTTATTTTCAAATATGGAAAATATCAAATTTCAACGTCGATGGTAAATTTCCGTGACACAAAGAATTTAGTTAAAGTTCTACAAGTTAAATTATATCGTATATAGTCAAAGTTTTACCCATGGATACAACACCCTATCATTTTCTTTCGATACAATAAACAAGTAGAACAAACTTTATTTTTTTCGGCAATAGATAAAGTATATTTCGTAAAGTTTTGAAACATCGGGGGGTTATTATTATCCGTTCCAGGGGCAAGACCCCCGCCATAGATGCAACCCCTCCTATTCTTGCCTTGATTTTATTCTTAGCCAGTTTGATGAGCTACCCGTGTATCTCGCCTTCAACCCAACGACACTGCCGAAAGTAGCTGTTTTTCTCAGGCGACTTATAATGTTGGTACAGCTGTTGGATATTCTCTTTTAGGTACCTCCGTAGTCGCTTGACCTTTCTATTTAAGTCAAGAGCGAGGGTAAGGTCTGCTCCCAACGAAGATGCGGGGTGTTGAAGGAATAACTCTGATACGGATGGTTCCTTTATAACCAATAGATGGAGCGATTCGTCTTCTTTAAAGAGACGTGGTTTGTTTTCCGCCAAAGATTCTATCACGCTTTGGGGAAAAAATCACCAGAAAGAGAGTAAAAAGCGCCTAGTATAGTGTGTACTCGGAGTCAGGAGTTGCCGATGTAGTTTATATAGTGTAAAGGGAACGAGGACTTGACAGCTTACGCAAACTGACCATGCCACGATCTACTTTCTTGTTTTATAGGCAGAAATACTTAAAGAAAAACTTCAAATGACACGGGACTGGTTCGCATTGGCTTTAATTAAAGATTACGTTACGTTACGTTACGTTACATTGTATTTCTTTTGATTTACTTCTTAAATTTTAAGGGTAGCCGTGGGATTAAACAATATGTGACAAACATTTAATTACACGCAATCCCCTCTACATATTAACTTTATTTTAAATATTAAATTTATATTTGAACAAATTTTCAAACATCTTGTACATTAACTTCATAAACCCAAGAGAAATTTCATCGAAAATGAATTTTACCTGGTTTCGGAAATAAGGTAGCAAAACGCGAACACTTTAATTTCCATTAATGTTTTGACAAACTGAATTTTTCGAGTTACCTGGTTTTATAAATAAGGTAATTAGTACAAATTATTCAAATATGACAATAGTGCGTACGCTGGTTGTGGGGTCCCACTAATTTGCCAGATATCTCACTGAATATTTAAATTTCTTCATGCGACCGAACACGTAGTTAAGAAATGATCAGTACTAACTAAAAATACAATTTTCAATCAAGTCAGTCCTAATTTAAAAAAGTATGTACGTCTAAAGTCGGATATCATCAAAAAGCACGGAGATGGGAAATGACGAACTATTGGGCTCCCGATCTCCAAAATTCGATTAAGTTATCGCTGGCGGCGCTTCTAAGCCTAACTCTTGGAGAGTTATGTGGAATACGGTGGCATCGGCTACACTGTACGTGAGCCCCGTACACCAAATCCTTAAGACACAATAAAGGTTCATGTAAAATTACGAAATGAAATCCTAAAGTTACTAGACTATATATTACCAAGAAGGTATTTAATTATTATCAATACATATAAATAAATATATGCTTGATATTATATGGTAGAAACATTTTGTCAATGATAAATCAGTTTCATTAATTAAATTAATAATTATCATCTCGCTACAAGACAATCTACTAATTATACAGTGTGTTACAAAAGGTTATTTGAAAATTTGAAGGAGTTGTAGGGGGTGAGTTGAGAAGTATGCCTGTTTTTGTCCCATTTTCCTACGATGAGTTAAAAGAGCGCCAGAGAGCTTCAAAGTGTGACCTACTAGCCCCTGGAAGTAGGCTGCAACAATCGCAAAAACAAGCTTTTTTTAACTCGTCGTAGGAAAATGGGGAAAAAACAGGCATACTTCTCAACTCACCTCCTACAACTCCTTCAAATATTTGCATAATGAAACACCCTGTATAAACGGTTTTAAGTAACGCTGTTTTCAATTAATTGTTTGGACTACAAATTGGCACACAAATTAAGCTCATTGATTATAATTTTCTCCTAAACGAATTAGACATGTTTGACAATAAATCCAATCTCTCGGAAAAGGCTTAACTCGTGTGAAATGCGACGGGGATTTGTATTTGACACTGTAATAGTCGCAAGTTCATTTGTCAAGTTCCAATTCCGTTGTTGAGTGCGGTCGGATATTTATTAAGCGCCCGCCATTTCCATTCAGTATTAAGCAACTAGAACACGTCATTTGGAAGAAGATATATACTTCCCAGCATAATGGGGAAGATCTTTAAGTGAAGATGGCGTCTCTATTTAATAAAGGCGTGTGACGCGCACTTAAGATGGCGCTACAGATCACTAGTGGGCTTTCCCGTTTCTATTTAATAATGGGGTGGGACGCACGCTCAAGATGGCGCTACACAACCTAGGGGGCTTTCCCGTTTCTATGTAATATTGGGTGTGACGCGTACTTAAGATGGCGCTACAGATAACTAGGGGGCTTTCCCGTTTCTATTTAATAATGGGGTGGGACGCACGCTCAAGATGGCGCTACACAACCTAGGGGGCTTTCCCGTTTCTATGTAATAATGGGGTGTGACGCGTACTTAAGATGGCGCTACAGATCACTAGGGGGCTTTCCCGTTTCTATTTAATAAAGGGGTGGGACGCACGCTCAAGATGGCGCTACACAACCTAGGGGGCTTTCTTGTTTCTATGTAATAATGGGGTGTGACGCGCACTTAAGATGGCGCTACAGATCACTAGTGGGCTTTCCCGTTTCTATTTAATAATGGGGTGGGACGCACGCTCACGATGGCGCTACACAACCTAGGGGGCTTTCCCGTTTCTATTTAATAATGGGGTGTGACGGGCACTTAAGATGGCGCTACACATCACTAGTGGGTTTTCCCGATTCTATTTAATAATGGGGTGGGACGCACGCTCAAGATGGCGCTACACAACCTAGGGGGCTTTCCCGTTTCTATGTAATAATGGGGTGTGACGCACGCTCAAGATGGCGCTTCACAACCTAGGGGGCTTTCCCGTTTCTATTTAATAATGGGGTGGGACGCACGCTCAAGATGGCGCTACACAACCTAGGGGGCTTTCCCGTTTCTATGTAATAATGGGGTGTGACGCGCACTTAAGATGGTGCTACACAACCTAGGGGGCTTTCCCGTTTCTATGTAATAATGGGGTGTGACGCACGCTCAAGATGGCGCTACACAATCTAGGGGGCTTTCCCGTTTCTATGTAATAATGGGGTGTGACGCACGCTCAAGATGGCGCTACACAACCTAGGGGGCTTTCCCGTTTCTATTTAATAATGGGGTGGGACGCACGCTCAAGATGGCGCTACACAACCTAGGGGGCTTTCCCGTTTCTATTTAATAATGGGGTGGGACGCACGCTCAAGATGGCGCTACACAACCTAGAGGGCTTTCCCGTTTCTATGTAATAATGGGGTGTGACGCGTACTTAAGATGGCGCTACAGATAACTAGGGGGCTTTCCCGTTTCTATTTAATAATGGGGTGGGACGCACGCTCAAGATGGCGCTACACAACCTAGGGGGCTTTCCCGTTTCTATGTAATAATGGGGTGTGACGCGTACTTAAGATGGCGCTACAGATCACTAGGGGGCTTTCCCGTTTCTATTTAATAAAGGGGTGGGACGCACGCTCAAGATGGCGCTACACAACCTAGGGGGCTTTCTTGTTTCTATGTAATAATGGGGTGTGACGCGCACTTAAGATGGCGCTACAGATAACTAGGGGGCTTTCCCGTTTCTATTTAATAATGGGGTGGGACGCACGCTCAAGATGGCGCTACACAACCTAGGGGGCTTTCCCGTTTCTATGTAATAATGGGGTGTGACGCGTACTTAAGATGGCGCTACAGATAACTAGGGGGCTTTCCCGTTTCTATTTAATAATGGGGTGGGACGCACGCTCAAGATGGCGCTACACAACCTAGGGGGCTTTCCCGTTTCTATGTAATAATGGGGTGTGACGCGTACTTAAGATGGCGCTACAGATCACTAGGGGGCTTTCCCGTTTCTATTTAATAAAGGGGTGGGACGCACGCTCAAGATGGCGCTACACAACCTAGGGGGCTTTCTTGTTTCTATGTAATAATGGGGTGTGACGCGCACTTAAGATGGCGCTACAGATCACTAGTGGGCTTTCCCGTTTCTATTTAATAATGGGGTGGGACGCACGCTCAAGATGGCGCTACACAACCTAGGGGGCTTTCCCGTTTCTATTTAATAATGGGGTGTGACGCGCACTTAAGATGGCGCTACACATCACTAGTGGGTTTTCCCGATTCTATTTAATAATGGGGTGGGACGCACGCTCAAGATGGCGCTACACAACCTAGGGGGCTTTCCCGTTTCTATGTAATAATGGGGTGTGACGCACGCTCAAGATGGCGCTACACAACCTAGGGGGCTTTCCCGTTTCTATTTAATAATGGGGTGGGACGCACGCTCAAGATGGCGCTACACAACCTAGGGGGCTTTCCCGTTTCTATGTAATAATGGGGTGTGACGCACGCTCAAGATGGCGCTACACAACCTAGGGGGCTTTCCCGTTTCTATTTAATAATGGGGTGGGACGCACGCTCAAGATGGCGCTACACAACCTAGGGGGCTTTCCCGTTTCTATGTAATAATGGGGTGTGACGCGCACTTAAGATGGTGCTACACAACCTAGGGGGCTTTCCCGTTTCTATGTAATAATGGGGTGTGACGCACGCTCAAGATGGCGCTACACAATCTAGGGGGCTTTCCCGTTTCTATGTAATAATGGGGTGTGACGCACGCTCAAGATGGCGCTACACAACCTAGGGGGCTTTCCCGTTTCTATTTAATAATGGGGTGGGACGCACGCTCAAGATGGCGCTACACAACCTAGGGGGCTTTCCCGTTTCTATTTAATAATGGGGTGGGACGCACGCTCAAGATGGCGCTACACAACCTAGAGGGCTTTCCCGTTTCTATGTAATAATGGGGTGTGACGCGCACTTTAGATGGCGCTACACATCACTAGTGGGCTTTCCCGTTTCTATTTAATAATGGGGTGGGACGCACGCTCAAGATGGCGCTACACAACCTAGGGGGCTTTCCCGTTTCTATGTAATAATGGGGTGTGACGCGCACTTAAGATGGCGCTACACATCACTAGGGGGCTTTCCCGTTTCTTTTAATAATGGCGCGAGTTTCACCTAACAAGTGACATCAAGCGTGCGTCGCGCGCATTTATTAAATAGAAGCAGCCTAGGTCGAAGCAAGGCGTTCTTTCATAAGTACGTCTTTTTCATAACACTTTTACGAACGGACGTCATCCCTTACGAAAATGCTTGATATAATTTTTGAAATTTTATCAAAAGAAGTGATATTTGATTGAAATTTAATTTAATAAAATATTTTTGATTATACTTTGATCTGAATTTGATCAAATCTTACTTGATCAAATGTAATTTGATCAGAATATGAAAAAAATTAATATTATATAACATAAATAAATTTTTATCAAAGTTGAAATCCGTTTATTTTATAAAATTCTATTTGATCATAATTTGATAAACGATTTCTTGCTTAAATAACTTTTTATCATAATTTAATTAATTTCTATTTGATGAAATACCATTTGACCGGCATTTGCTAATCGTTTACTTGCTAAAATAACATATAAAAATTTGGTTTAGTTTTTCTTTTTCTGATATCAAAATTTCATTAGAAATATATCCCTTGATCGAAATATAATGTAATCAAATATTTTTTTTATCAAACTTTGATACTAAATTCACCAAATCTAGCAGTTCAGATTCTATAAAATTTTAATAAAAATATTTGACCAAATTTGGACAAAAAATATTTGACCAAATTTTGATAAAAATATTTGACCAAATTTTGATAAAACAATATTTGACCAAATTTTGATAAAACAATATTTGACCAAATTTTGATAAAACAATATTTGACCAAATTTTGATAAAACAATATTTGACCAAATTTTGATAAAACAATATTTGACCAAATTTTGATAAAACAATATTTGACCAAATTTTGATAAAACAATATTTGACCAAATTTTGTTAAAACAATATTTGATCAAATTTTAATAACTATTTGAACCGTCCAATTTTTGATAAAATCATTTGTTCAATTTACGTAAGGGATCACAGTAAGAAAATGGCCCCCTAGCGACAAGACCCGCAATTGAGTGTGAATTAGACCCCGATGCCGGCACGCCGCCGACGCAGGTCATTTTTTGCGCCGCCACGCCGATGTTTTCTCGGCTCACCGCCGGCGCTTTATAATATGTTTTAACAGGGCTACCATATTTTCCGTTGATATCAATCTTTTTGCAGCTTTAATAAATTTAGTTCTTTCTTGATCACATTTTAACGAACGTCTTAAACTCCTAGAAAGGGTATTGCTAAAACGTTCTACAATGAAAACGAAATCTCATATAAACGCCGCTAAATTTTGGATCAACGACGCTGCCGATAAAAAAGTTGGCACACTCCGATGGAAAATCTCCGGATCGCCGCCGCCGCCGCCGGTAAAAATAACGCGGCGTCGGGGTCTCGTGAGAAATGTTTGCACTTGCAATTAAAGGAATTTTCGATACATTTAAACAGTATTATAGGATGTTATTTTTCGCAACAAAGCTGAAGTGTAAAGTGACGTCATCACTCACCCAGTATGACGCCAAAGTAACATCCTTTTCCGCTCTTTCGCGTCTCTGCGCATGCGTCAAAATTAGACTATTATACGGTCACTATTTTCATTATTTATCAGTATTATCGCTGTTTAAATCTACGCGCACGCGTTCATGATATGCGTCGAACTTGTACGCGTAAGAATCGATCAGATGGTGTATGTGACTTTGGCTTGCACTATCCGAGATAATTTTCTAGATTTAAGAATTCCGTGACCAAGTTCATTTTACGGAGATTTAAAATATTTCCAGTTCGCACGATCCATTTCTTAAAGCAAATGTTACAATCAAATCTCTTCCGACCGTTAGTGATAAATTTGAAGGGAAGGCAGGATCTGCATTAGCCAGATCCGAATATTTTCAATCAAATGTCTACCGGGTGCTACACGGCACCTTGGACCTGCCATAGGCTTCACCGCAATGCTCACGTCTATTGCGCTATAGCGATACGGTATATCCGCAGGGGTCAGTCGAGGCAAAGCAACGCGAGGAGAGAGAGCGTAAAATGTTATCTTATTTATTTGGGGGTTAAGGAGGAACGGGGGAAATATACTTGCTTCCCCCTACGCGGGGAGGGGAAAATAAACTAAAACACAAGATTTCTTTAACACACTCGTATTAGGTTCACGTACAGTGTAGCCGATGCCGCCGATGCCACCGATGACGCCGGTCACGCATATCTCTTCAACAGTTAGGTCTAGAAAAGTCAATGATATTTCGTTCGAATGTACATATCTCGGCATCGATAGCCTTTCATAAAGTTTTCAAATCGGAGCCCTAGAAGTTGGGCAAATTCCCAATTTCCTATTTTCGGTGGTTTCGCTTTGTGTGGTAGATATTTTATTTAAAATTAAGTCCGATAACGTTAAAAAAAAATATTTTTTTACGTTAGGATTCAGCGAATCTACACCTTCGGTTATATCGGCAAATATTAAATTCAAGTAGTTTCCAGGGTAATTTACGGGACCCAAATTTCCGCGGTTTTATGTTTTCTCTTAAAAGTCTACATAGCGTTCCCCTACGAGTTTACCGTATCGCTCTAACACGCAATGGATGTGAGCATTGCGGTGAAGCCTAGGGCTGGTTCTAGAGGGGCCTCGCAGCACCCGGTATTTTATAGACCAGTGAATCATTGGATAAATATTTGCCCGACTAAATTTTTTTAATAAAATAGTGTCCGAAAAAATAGATTTCGAGGATGCTTATGGAATCCTTATATCATCATCGGTTTCTTTAATTAATTCGTATTTATGTGATGCAATGCGATAAACTCTAGGTGAAACTGGTCTATTTCCGTACCTTAACGCTCTTGTTGTATTCCGTAAATTTGAAAGCGACTCTAAACACGGCCCATTCAAATATTTTCCTTTTGAACTACGGAAGGATGTTTTTCATCCGATAGGGATAAATTGTAAGCATTTCTAACAAGGTCGGATCGATGGTTACGAAACCCGTGTCAAAATCAGATTCCAGAACCTTTTAAAACGTTTTTACATTTTATTCACTTACGCTACGTAATGAATAGTGCTTTCAACAGATTTTCAATCAGGGCCCCGAGAGTGGGCCCATGCCCCGGTAAATTATAAATTTCGGGCCCCAAGAGAGCCGTTACTACTGGTTACTACATTACTACTATAAGTTTAAGGATACAGACACAGAAAAAGTATACCACATTTATTCAAATCCGATAAAATAATTACTATATATCAGATATCCGACTATCCGAATTTACATTCAGATAAGGGTCAATATATAAACAAGATAGTTTCATCCCGAAACTAATCCGAAACCATTGTAAAACGACAGACGGAAGATTAGCAAGTATTTAAGGTGCATCGCAGTTATTGATTTGGCATATCCAACTATTACAGTCCTTTCGAAATTTTAATTACTGTTCATTTTAATTTTCTACGACAACATTATATTTCTACTAAACGTATAAGTTAAATAACTGTTCGGCTAACGGAATGTGGTCAGATAAATTATAACAGCTCCGTTAAAATCTTTCACTTGTGATAATAAATCAGATACAATTTGAGATCAGATTGCTAGGTATAGTTGGAATAAAAACGATACACCGTATCTGAGTGACTAATTATCTTCTGATATCTGAAAATTACGACCTGAATTAGGGCTTCTAACGATTATTTGAATAGGGCAAACTGATTAATATATCTCATATCAGATATATTTCCGATAAACAACCTGATTTATCTGGCTGCTTGTACCCTTTTTTATCTGACCTACGGCTTTCGGGTTTTTTATTTTGTAGATGTCGGTCTTCGTGTTGTCTACCTTTAGACATCTAGTTAAATGTTTTTAATCCTTTAAAATTTTTTTATGGCAACAAAAAAATGGCTTAGTTCCACCAAGATAATATAAAGATACACTAAAATTGTAAAATAAAAATTATTTGATTTGATTTTTGATTTGATCCTCAGTTATCGCGGATTAAAGACACATTTTAAAAAGCAGATCAACCCGTGAAAAGCATTTAGGTTTGTCAGACAAGCCCAAAGCGTATACGCGTACTGCCATTAGAGTAACCAAATATGTTATCCGCTAAAGGTATCAGATTACAAATAATCCAGTTAATCTTGGAAAGCAACAGATACTAGATCACCGTTAGAAGCCCTAACCCGAATAACCTGAAGAGTTGGTCGTTGGTCATTCTTTGTGGTGAAATAATAATATAATAAGCTAATAAGGCAACACCTTAGGCCCAAGTCATCTAGCGACTTTTAATCAGGTGCCCGGGTTACAATGCGTGGGAGGTTGGTGGAGAGCCCATCAAGCCACGCGAGCCAACAGCTCCCTTCAATAACTATTACCGTTAACTTCAACAAGTTTTTAAGAACTCCTGAGAAACCCTTTAACCAGCCTGGGGATAACTCTCAAAATGTTGTTTCGAGATTTCGCTCAGTGCCACAAGCTGGGATCAAACGCGGCTTTTTATTGCTGCGAGGTGAAAGTGCTGACCACTCTTCCATCCCACATTAGATGACCTTGAATACTGAATTTACCTTAGTTTTAGTGTTAAACAACAAGAATAGTAAAATTTCAAAGAAAAAATGTGGAAAATGCTAACCCTTTTTTAGAAGCGAACTGGAAGATTCCGATTGGTATGCATTTTCCCGGAAAGCTCGCGTGGGTAGATACAAAATGTACGCTACGATAATATGCTCAAATTCTCCAGAACTCCGAAATTGGATTTGACGTTTCCCTCCCGAATCCGACTTTACACGAAATTAATTTTTAAAATATTATCTCAATTGGAAATCTCTCTTTCACAGCTGGCCGAGTTTTCACCCTCGTTTATTTAATTACGATTTACGAAATGATCTCAACTTCGCGTTTGGTCGCGTTCATTACTAAATTTGTTAAAAGGAAAACATTTTTGTAAAAATATTAATCTAACCCCTGTTGTGAGAAACTGATAGATAGAGGGGTAACCCTTGTAAGTTTACTGCTCCGTGAACACTAACGTAACGCTACTACAATCGCCTAGCATGGGTGCTTTTCTTCTCCGGAACTGATTTTATATATGAAAGGCCGAGTTTCGCGAAAATTGGTGGAACCTTAAGACAAAGAGATATGTTTCCAGGATTGCGTGATCCTAGAAAGGTTTGGTCCTACCGTTGGACCTCCCCCCGTGACAGTGTTCCGTAACTTTCCGTTAAGAGGTCGGGGGGTAGCGGGCTTATAACTAGCGACGTACCAATTAAGTAAATGGTTTTTCGGCCCCAAAGGAGCACGAGCCTATATATATATGGTTTCTATCTGTCTTCCATTTTGGATAGAGACGCCTGTTTCAACACTCGGCCACCAGGGGATCCTGGCGCTAATTGGATCGAACCAAGCGGAAAATTCGCAGATTTTTCCCTTTAAATTTCTACCCCAGTTCCCTCAACACGCTTGAAAGTAGTTAAGTCGTCGCCGAAACAGAGTGGTTTTCCTAATCCCCGCTATATTGTTTAAAGTTAAGCAATTAAATTTAATTTTTAGCCTCGTTCGTTTATTTAACCTTAATTATTTCCGAGCCCTCATTAAAAGAGTGTTTAAACGAAACCATTTTGTAGTAAGAGGTTTTGTTGGCCAGGTTAAACATTTCTGATAAGTCTGGCACAAATTCAGTTGCGTGTTATTGGTCGAACAAGTCAAAAACATTTAATTTTAAGCTTCTTTTCCAAATATGGCCTTGTTTTCGTATCAAAAGATTAACAAGACGTTCAATATACTAACACGTACCTTTTTTTGTCTTGAAGAAATAGCTTTTGGCCCAAAAGTTGAAACGAAAAATAACGCCAGGTGTTTGGGTTTGAATTTTCGTCGCCATCTTAGGGGCTGCCGCCAGCGCCCCTAACCCCGTATGAGCGATTTGCGAACTATCATAACTTTTAGAATCGCGCAATTTAGGCTTAGATCTCTTATAACTGGAACGTGCCGCGCATGCGAAACATTTTTTTTGCGCCTTCAGCAGCGCGCGCTTTTACGTTGTTTTTCTGTCTCACCAACTTCACACCAGGTGTCGCGGCGGACGCGCGCTTTTCGATTTCCCAAAATTTCTTTATTTTATTAACAATTAACATCTCAATATTTTTTGATGCGGCTTTCGCCATAAATTTTAGTTTTTAATGGGCTATAGGGCTATCTAACTGGTTAAAGCTTGACCGTTCCCGTTTAACCTTCTTAACTATTTCCGAGCCCTCATTAAAAGGGTGTTTAAACGAAACCATTTTGTAGTAAGAGGTTTTGTTGGCCAGGTTAAACATTTCTGATAAGTCTGGCACAAATTCAGTGGCGTGTTATTGGTCCAACAAGTCAAGAACATTTAATTTAAGCTTCTTAATTGTTTCCGGGCCGTCATTAAAAGGGTATTTAAATGGGACCATCTTGTTGACGACGGTAAACAATTCTTGTATCTTTCTACATACCTCTAAAATATGTTTTGTACAAAATAGTTGATATATAATTATCAACCATGGCAAAACTTCACAAATTACAAAAGTTGAAATTTTAGGTTTACTATTTTTAAATAATTTATCGGTTAAAGTAATTCGTCGAACGTCTAATATTTTCTAGGTAATATCCGCTAAAAATAAAGGAAAATCCACCATTTCTTATTTTAATGTCATAAGGTAAGAAATACTAATAAATTCCAATATTTTCCTGGTAAATGGGAATTTTAATGTTTTTCCAAAACGAAAACTGATATAGTCCAAATATATGCTGCGTACAAATAATTAATTATTTCCACAGTGAAACCAGTTAAATTTATAAATGGTTTTTGGAACAGACCTGAAGCTTCAATATTTCTATGGTGAAACCAATTAAATTGTTTTGCAAAAACAAAAAAAAATACTTCCATGGTGAAACCATGTATGTTAAGTTCTTAGCAGGTTTTACCATTGGAATTGAATGCCCTCATGGTAAAACGATATAAATTTTGCACGTAGTGAGTGATGAAGTGGTTATTCAAGAAAAAACGCATATTTAATTAATACATGTTTTTTGAGTTGAACTTTCTACTGGAAATGTAAAATTATTTATCAACCTTAAATTTGCTACTAACTCAAACATTTTCCAAATGATATTTACTAGGTTTAGCCAAATTACAGCCTTTCCCATAAAATTATAACTAGGAGCAACAAACACAGCACCCCACACAAGGAGAATGCAACCCGTCAAAAGTCATGCATTTTCTTGTGTACAGTTTTCATTGGTTAGACGCTTTAGCGCCTGCTGATGTCGGAAGGGGAAAATTCGGAAATTGTCTCCCCCCGCCCGTAAAACGTTAGCGTGTTTAAAGGCTAGCTGCGTTCTCCTTGTGTGTGTTGCTCCTAGCTGTTACTAACTAAAGAAATCGAATTTAAAGTTTCGAAATTCTCCAGGAAATATAAGATATCGAATTTTTGTTTCTACCGCTAAATGTATAGTCCTCCTGTTGAAATGAAGTGTACTATGGGAATAATCAAGTCAAAATGCATTATAAAATCTTTTTAATATTGTTATTATATTTTTAAAACATTTTTCCCGCTTCGAAACATCAAAAGGATTTTGAAATCAAACGTGGGTTTTATATTGGGTGCGTAGTGGGACCTTATTCAACTATATCTTAGCACGTGCTTGCTTGCAACTACATCTGCTACCACTAGTCTTAGATTCAAGTGAATATTATTAGCTATAGCCTTATTTAGTGTAGTTACCACAAATATATCAAGTCTGTGTTCGTCACGACCTATAGTACCAAGATAGCTCCTTTTATGTTAAATATTACATTCACATTTGTTAATGCTTACTATGTGTACGGCTATGTTGAGAATGTCCTCATTATATTTAACTTGCATGCGCGATAAGCTTCCCCGCAATACTTAAGTTAAAATTACCTGTTGGAATACCTTTAGTACTTCCAACCGATTCTCAAATAACAGTTTCGTTATCTGAACAGAAGAAATAACTACGATAGATAAGAAATTAGGTAATCTGCATTTAAGCTGCTCAGATATTATCAGATCAATTGATATGAGACATAATGCAAACCAAATAGTTGAAACCCGCAACTAATCTGAATTAATTAAGCTGAGAGACAGAAGGTGAGCAGGTTTCAGATTCCTCAGTTATAAATTTTACATATTCCACTTCCTTACGAGATTTTTAATTTCTGTTTATTTTTATAAATTTCACATATTCCACTTTTAAATTCCTTTCGAAACTTTTAATTTCTGTTATTTTTAAATTTATAAATTATAATTTATAAATTCCGTTAAATTTTTTTAATTTCTGTTCATTTTTTGTAAATTTTTATAAAATTTATATATTACACTTTTAATTTCCTTTCGAAATTTTTAATTTCTGTTATTTTTATAAATTTCTAAACTATAATTTATAAATTCCTTTCGAAATTTTTAACTTCTGTTTATTTTTATAAAATTTTCATATTCCACTTTTAAATTCCTTTCGAAGTTTTTATTTCTGTATAATTTTATTTCCATTGTATATACTAAACTGAATCTGATGAGAGGAATCATACCTGACAGTTCAGGTCGGTTTCTTGTGATAATGAATAGGATACAACTTGAAAACAGTTTGCTGGGTGAGGGGAGTATAATAAGACATCGGCTCTCAATCGTGCATCCAAGACAACTAGAAACGAAGCTCTCGCAAACAAAATTCGTCCTGAACCAACAAATCGTCCCGCGGTGGTTCTAACTTACCATCCACAAGTTCGACAGGTCGAAAACATCCTTCGTAAGAACTTTCACCAACTACAAATCGACCAAGACACGAGGGATGTTTTCACTGAACCGCCCAGGGGCGTTATTCTACTCTTATCGTTAGGAGTTAACGAAAGAAAATTTTCGTTGGCTCCATTGAAATTATATTAGCTAACGAAAAATAATTTTCGTTAAGTAGCTAACGATAAGAGTAGAATCACGCCCCAGGTTCTGTTACCGTCGCGACCAGAATCTTCGGTCGATTCTCGTTTCTAGTTCGTTACCCGAAGATGATCCATCCAGCACTCATTCTGGCACCACGAGATGCAATCGCCCTCGTTGCAACACATGCGCTTATGTAAGTTCCGACTTGGTGGTTACAACCCCTAAATCGAACTATCTTATTAAAGGATCCTTTTCCTGTACAACATCCAACCTCGTTTACTCTTTGTCTTGTAAAGTTTGCGAGAAGGTTTACGTCGGAGAGACTGGTCGACGCCTCGCTGATCGTTTCCGCGAACACTTACTTGATATCAGAAGCAACCGCGACAAAAATCATGTAACTAGACACTTCAACGACGTCCACACCATCTCTGCCGTTTCTATCCGCGTTCTCAAGGTTCTTAACCGTGACCGAAATCTTAGAGTTACTGAAGAAAACCGACTGATTTTCAAATTCGGAACGGAATTCCCAGCCGGACTGAACGATAAGCTTTCGTTCCGTTAAATTTTCTATTTCTGTAATATTTTCCCCCTTTAGTTTTTCGGTATTGTTATTTCTAGCTCTCTTTTTGCGGCTCGCGTTCATTAGGCATTCCACCGCGCGAGCTTTTAAATTTTCAAATCTTAAGCCGGGTTTTCATGGACGCTTTTAGCTTGAAAAAGTTTGGCTTGAGCAAGAAATAGTTTAAAGTTCGCGCTCACGCTGCAATCGCTTCTGTTTTCAAGAACGCTTGTGTTTTGCACTTGGAGCGTGCGCGTGTGAAAATAGATTGGAACACGCTTCTAGCACCGATCAAAACCAACTAGATATTTTTACGCCCAAGCGAAAATTTCGCGCGTGACGTCGGTCCATGTGACTTCAGCCAGCCAATGGTTATGTAGTATGTGCTAGTGTTGGTACCGAGGCTTATCACACTATTGTACGCTGTTCGAAACAAATAACAATGAGTTCAACCACAACCAAATTAACCAAAAAGCAACAAAAATAAATAGAAAAAGAAGAGAAAACAACAAAGGGAAATAGAAGTGAAGAACAATTTTATAAGCCATGTAAAGGATAACCCAATAATTTGGAACCGAACATTAAAAGAACACCGAGACAGAGATGCAGTGAATGTTGCATTTATAGAGTTGAGCAAAATTATGTAAATAGGGTGCACCTACCATCGTTTTGTTTTACACCTTCTTTTATTGTTTTTGGCCTTAATAATTACTAAAAGTTTAAGTAATAACATTTTTTTTCTTAATCAAAAGACGTCCGCGATTCGGAGCCGCCATATTTATTTAACGCGGCAGCCGCCAGCTCAAACGGCACGCTAGAAATATCTTGCATCGTGAAAACGCGAAGCGCTTTCCTTGCAGCTTGAGCGCGAAATATAAAATAAAGTATACGCTTCCCACAAAATGGAAAAATCTCAATCTTTTCTTTTTCAAGCTACAAGCGTCCATGAAAACCCGGCTTAAGTCTTGTTTCAAATCTTGTACCGCCTTGAAGGCATATTTTGCCGAAGTACCGCGATTTATTTTTATTAAATTTACGGTCTTTTTTACCAGTTTTGTCTTTTAATTCTTAATAAGACTAAACCGATCTGTCTAACCTGGAAGCACTAGTTACCTTGATTTAATCGGAGAGTTGAATTTTAAATACTTATTAAAAGTAAAAATTTATAAGAATTCCCAAGAAAATGTTCCTTTTTCTTAGTAACTCACAAATTTGACACATCTGAAACCGACAATTTTAGGTGAAACACCCTTTCCTATCCAAAATAGAGACATCTATCGAAAGAATATTTAAAAAATGAGTTTGTCAAAATGGCGCGATGAAGTATGGATAGAGCAAAATGAAGAAAAGGGCAGTTCAGTAAATCGTTCAAAGTTAAAAACTGGGCCGAAGCTTTTGTAAATCTGACAAAAGATTTTTGCTTTTATACGCTATGGACAAATTTATTTTGACGAAGATTAAATGTTTTTAACGATTTTCGTAGCCTCCGATTTTCTCTCATAATCGTATATAGCGTCCAGTTCTCCGTAGCGAACTTTATGGCGTGTTACAAAACCATTTCTCATTTGAACTGCACTGCAGCGTCTAGGAACCATTTACTCAAACCACGCACGCCGTGTTTCCGCTCTTATTAAAAGAATATAATTAGAATTGCGCAGGGAATCTTTTCCAAAGATTTAAATTTTTGTTTTTGGTTACTGAGCGTGGAAATTATCGATTGATCTATTACAAAATTCTTTTTGGGCGTGAAATTACCACAGCTCAATTTTGCAATTTTTTAAATATAGTTTATGTACGTTTAATTTCGCTGTATATTAAAACAAGTTGGTAAGCCAAAATATACTTCTCCTCGGAAGAGTTTCTAATTTTCAGTGAAGTGAAACATGTTTCCATGGTTCTGTGGTAGAACGCTCACCTGACGTGTTGGAGGGCTCGGGATCGAATCCCGTGCGATACTTACGCAAATTGAAAAATATTTAAACTACACCCAATGACAACAAAAAGGGGGCGCTTTTGGAAAAACCTATTCCCTGATTCTAAGAAACTGCGTACGCAGCGATTACGCTTTGCTCCGAAAATGCGTACGCCTTCGCAGGACAGACAGACAGACAGACACGGTGATTGTTAAACCCCTCCTAGGTTACATAGTACCCTCGGAGAGGTAATTAAACTTTTCAACCACGTAAACTAAAATAGATTTATAGACGATATATGTAGCCAGAACCTGGGAAAGGGGTTTCCCTTAAGTTCTTAGTATTCTCCTTTCCATTAAAACTTTCGGAGGTTAAAGGCTCAAGAACCGCATACAGCTAATTTGAGCTACACTTTTATTGGGACTGAATGGAAGTAGTGGTGTAGCTCCTCTTAAAAATAAAAGCGCTACCACCGTCATAAGCATTGTAGCACGGTCACTTGTAATAATGACATTACAAATATTTCAATGACTGATGTTCCATGAAAGATATACTTTTTTTCACTAGAAAATAACTTTACACGAAATTAAAAGTTTACATCTAGTGTCTCATTCAAGTTTATTTCTAACATAACATTACGTTTATCGAACCAAACGTAGAACCAAATTAATCAGCTTTACGTACACATTTCATCAGATTCTCAATTAAAATTTGTGTTTAAATTTAAACACTTATTAAACGTAGGCTTAGGCCAAGTATAGCGTGATTTCTCTGTTTCATTTACGTTATAACGTTCATTAGATTGGATTACGGAATATTCGTTTCGAACAAACATCAAACCATTTTCCCTGGGGGGAAAATGCCGAAGTGTTTCGCGGAAGCCTAATTCCACCATCACCGCTGTAGCGTACAATTTAATATCGGTTAATCTTTTCCCGTTTGGTTAGAATCTAAATCCTCCCCCTTTCCATCGGAAGAGAGTTAGAAGCGCGGCTCTACGTAAGCGAAGAGAGTTTCGGTGTATTTTAGATATATTCTTTCGTTTCTCGATCTCGTCAAAGGAAGAGGTCTAAGTTTTGAATAAAGAGTAGATCCTTTAATCTAGAACATACGCTCTCGAATTGACCGTTTCCCAGCGGTCTCGAGAAGGAACTCATTCCGGGCCCATCGTGGTTGCACCATCTTTTACATATTTAGAGGTGAAACTGCGTTGGGCCTTAGTCGTAAAGAGATATTTATTGGAGGTAATGATTCTTTTGTTATGGTTATAGCGGCTTCGGTCAGAAGGTTCGCTTTAGATTTGGTATACGACCATGGTTTTTACTACCGCTAAACCTATTTGGAAAAGTTTCCAAAAGTGTGCACCTTCATTCTCTCGAAATTGTTGGGTTTTGTACGTTACTCGCGTTTGTTTCCAAGGAATGATTCGGATTTTCAATATTATCGAAAAGCATTTCTCCGACGTTGCTTTTATCTTCCATTTGGGCAATCGATGAAGCTGGGAAATTTGACCATTTTTCGATTGGATGTTCTCAAATGTAGCACTACCAATTTTCATATTATACTGAATATCATCAGTTAATTAGATCAGGGAGGCTATTCTGTAAAAATCCAAAATGACCAAAAAATCATGATCCGTCAAAATTGGCAATGCTCGTGTGCATAAGCGGCTGCTATCGAAATATCAAACTATCGATAATATTGGTCAAATTCAAAATCGTGGCGGTCTGTAATGCCGACGTTAGTGATTTTAATGAAACGCTTCGATATACGGTCGATGCTGCCAATTTAAGCCTTGGGCACCAAAAATAAACATATATTTTAAGTCGCTTAAGCATTTAGTTTATGATTTGACTAAAATACTGGACATAGAGTAACATACTGCCATTTCTTAAAATTGAACTTACACAATCGATAGGTTGATATTTCGATATCCGCCCCTCTACACGGGCATTGCCTTTTTTGAAGGATCGAGATTTATTTTTATTTTTATTTTTACAGAATAGCCTTCAGGCTGATCTGTTATGTTACACTTACATAGCAATCTGAGTTCAATTTGCATCTAATTCATTATCCCAAGTAACAGATCCAAGCTAATTTACGTTATCTGACTTATACGATTGGTTTATACATAATCTCGTGGGAATCAAATAAAAATATGCAGTAATTAAAAGTTTGATGTGTAAAATCGATAAAATCTGAAATCTGTTCACTAATCTATCAGTCTGCTTACAATTTATTCAAATTAGTTTCGGTCTAAAACTACACTGTTAAAAATAAAGGTTTTATTTTACACCTCTAAAGTGGTTAAAACTTTTTCCAATATTTAAGACCATTTAGGGTTTTAACATAAAACATATTTAAACCTTCTGCTCCCCAAATTCAGTCCTTTTGTGGAGGGTTTAATTACTTATTTTACATGAACAGTAAGAAGTTAATCCCTTTTAACCTTATTTTAGTCCTTTATAGGCCCTTATTTAATTATTTTTTTTATTATTCTATACGACTCAATATATTAACCATTAACATGGCCAGATTAGGCTGGTTTTCGCCGAATGAGCGTCCCTGAAGTCGTTGAACGAAGGGGGTTGATCACGTAAAGCGTCATTTATTACGTTCAGTTTTTGATATACACAAATTCTTTGGTGCCGATATTTGGGTTATCATAGTTTGACGCCTTAATCGATATCGCCTATATTTAAAATCTGTTATCAAATTTTTAAAGACTTAACCTTAGTTAAATATTCCTGATGATTGGAATTTCTTCGCATTACGTTATTTTAAAGAAAATATTACAAAAATAAATAACGTAGTATTCAAATACTAGTCTCGAAATTGGTTCATATAATTTTTTCTTCGTTTAAGGGAATTAAATGGGTATTCAAAAGGACTAAATGTGAGAGCATAACTTTTTTATACCTTTACCACCAGGACTGGAAAAGGTTTATTCTTAGGGCTTGTTCCCTTTCAATACCCCAAAAGGCATGAAAGAGTAAAATGGCCCTAATATAATTGGTTTGACCGTTTTTAGTAACCAAATGTAAATTAAAGGTCCAATTTTGGTCGTTTTATAAACCTTCATTTTTAACAGTGTATATGGTTGCATTTGACCCATATCAACTGATCTGATAATACCCGAGCGTCAATGGAAAAAATATTATATCTGAACTATCACAACTATTTCCTGGGCTCCGCTAATGGAACTGTTATCTGAGAATCAGTTTGAAGCGCTACTCAGATGTGTTTAATTTTACTCAACCCGCGAAATAGTAGAGTATCTTGGTCTGAATTTATCTTCAAGTTTTCTTCAATTTTCGCTTTGAAAATGATTTTCAGTCGTGGGTTTTAATTTTTGTCTGGTTTAGCCATAATTACAATCAAGGTTTTCTCGCTGATGTCGACACTCTCCGCCGTCGGAGAAAATTTGTCTGACTGCTTGGTTTTAATTAAGGATGGGAGCAGAGCGGGCGTTTCTTACCTACACTCGTTATCATTTTGGCGAGTGTATTTCTTAATGTCTCCCATGGTTGTCGTTAAAAATACCTTCTTTAACTTCCTCTTTCCACCAATTAGCGGAAGTGTTGCGTTTTCTCCGGAAATATCCTATTGAGAGAACAGGTTATTTAATACAGTTCTTCAAGTTATGGATAGGGGTGAAAGCTGTTCGTGATTAAGCGAAGATGTAGTAGCTGTCATTGCCACTTTAGAATTGAACTATATTTATGGTGCAATTCATTGATTTTTTTGGGGTAATGGGAATTTTTTCAGTTATTTTAAAATTGTAGGTTTGTCCGTCTGTTTATTTATACGGTACAGAATGAAACCTTTTCAATCTTGTCTTCATGTTTTTTTCCCCTGAGCAATCTGATTTTAATATTTTCGACGAGAAGCTGACAAGTCCACCTTTACACCTCGAATCCTCTCGAAAGAGGCTCGGGGAAAATGTTCAAATGTATATTGGAGAAAAAAAAAGAAAAATTTGCATTTAAATTCGCTAAATCCGTCAGTAAAAACTCGGAGAGATAGAGAAAGAGATGAAGAAAGATTTTCGAATAGATATTTCGTTCTCAACTTGCTTAAAATAACTTTATTTTTTTTGGAAATAATTTTAATGTAAAAAGTAGCTGAAAAATTCTTTCGCACCTGAGAAACTTAATATGTTTTAGCCACTGTATGGTTTATCAGTCCCAGCTTATTGTTTAATTCTAAATATAATTGGTTAAAATAATCGATTATGTAAGGGCTTGGGTAATATTTAAATTTAAATGCAAAGGTTACCCTTACGAAAATTACTTGATCAAATCGCGGAGGTTTGATTAATAGTGGATACAATATGTTTTGATCGCGTAATATCGATCATTGAATTTGGAGATTTAATCGATAAAAGATTTTTATCGCAATATCTTGATCAAATTTTTTTTTAATAATCACATATTCTTGATAATTTTTTTTACAAAGTACGTTGTTTGATTAAATATTTGTTTATAAATAAATTATGTCTTTCAAAGTATATTTGATGAGATTTGGATCTTTTTGACTTTATTAAAATTAGGTTTTTCCCATTTTTATCTAATATTAAAAACAATTCAAATTATCAAAAAATATTTGATTTTATTAAAATAAGAATTGATCCAATTTTCATCCAAAATAGTTTGATAATTTTTATAAAAAATTAATTATATGTTTAAAATTTTGCCATAATATTGGGATTTTTGCTTTATTAAAATATGATTTGATTCTATTTTACCACAAATCAGTTTGATCAAATATTTTTTATAATAAAATTAGGTTAATAAAAGAGCCATAATATTTGGCTTTCTTGCTTTATTAAAATATCATTTGATCCCATTTAACCACAAATCAGTTAGATCAAATATTATTTTTATAAATAAATTAGGTTTCGAATTATGCCATAATATTTGGATTTTTTTTACTTTATTAAAATATGATTTGATTCCATTTTACCACGAATCAGTTTGATCAAATATTTTTTCATAATTAAATTAGGTTTAAAATTATTTATTAATAATGTTTTTCACAAAATGAAAATTCGATACATATTGAATAAAATAAATAAATGAAAAAAAGCTTTTAATTAAACGAATGACAAAGAAGTAGTCGTTCCAAAAGCCAACATCTTGGCCATCTTGGCAAAGTGTAGCGAATAATTCAACAGAAATTCCTGGAGTGCTTCCCTTCTTGAAAATTTCACCGTTCCGGAGATTGTATATTTTATATTACGAAGCAGGCGTTGGAAGAAGCCTTCTCGAAGAATAAAGCATTGTTGTCGGAAAAATGAAAGATGGACGAGGCTAGCGGCAATAAGCTCTCGCCAACAAAAAATTCTTTCGGTGTAAAAGGCGCGGCCACCGCCGAGAGAAGAAAGGCCGACTCTAACCCCGGGATCAAAAAAGCGAGTGGCTCATTCTTTTCTATTTTCATTTCGGGGAACTTTGGCGAGCCCACATTCTCCGTACAATAAAATAATTCGTTTTAAAACTCCGAGAGAAGGAAATTTGCTCGTGTAATTTATAACTAATGAACTGGAAACGCGTTGTCTTCCCCTCGAGATTGGACAAGTACTTAACAACAGGGCGGCACGTTTTATTGTTTCGGACTGAATAGAACGCGAAGCCTAACTAGTTGAGTTCATTTGTTTTACAAACGAAGTAAAGTCACGCTGCCAAAAGTGAATTGTATATGTCTTTGGGATAAGTGTTCATTTCCGTATATTGCTAATTTAATTCCATTCAAACATGTACCTTAGCATAATCCCGTTGATTTTCCAAAATACGTTCTAGCGGAACTCGGAACAACTCCTTACAAATTGAGTTTGAAAGTTCTCTCCCAATTGGTTAAAGGGGTTTTCCCTCTGTCTCTTCAGATTCCCCTTTCCATCAAAACTTGGGAAAAAAATCGTCTAAAATCGGATTCGCGAGGGAAACGTCAAATTTAAATTCGGAGTTCTGGAGAATTTGAGCATATTATCGTAGCGTAAATGCATACGAATCTGAATCTTCCAGTTCGCTTCTATAAAGGGTTAGCATTTTCCACAATTTTCCTTTGAAATTTTACTATTCTTGTTATTTGGCACCAAAATTAAGATAAATTCAGTATTCAAGGTCATCTAATGTGGGGTGGAAGAGTGGTCAGCACTTTCACCTCGCAGCGAGACAAGCCTGGTTCGATCCCAGCTTGTGGCACTGAGCAAAAACTTAAAACAACTCCTTTCTCGTTCAATTTGAGTTCTTCGGTTTTCTATTAATACTGCTGTAGCTTCGAAATTCTTTAAATCGCACCAGTAACATCGCGAAGAGATCCCGCAATATCGTTCGTAATAAATAAATAAGGTCAAATAATATCACGCCAATTTGACCTTTAGATCATCGACAATATTGCTATCGACACAATGCTCCCAACGCCTCTTTGGACCCTAGAGAGGTACCATCTGAAATGCCAAAAGCAGCTCACTATTGTTTAAAATTTCGAGACAAATTCCCGATGGTATTTATTAAAAGCGCGGCAATTATCAAAGATTAATAACTTTAATTACTCCTTGAAAACCGATATATCGATTTTTTGTTTCATCCTGATAAATGAGTCGATTAATTTTAAGTCCGATTCCCTCCTAATCCCAGTCGCTGCGGGACTGACACGGATTTCGCATCAATTTCGATTCAAGCCATTGAAACCGCCCGTTTCCTTGTTGACCGTTCCGCCGTTAGTTCAAAGGGATTCCAATGAGGGAGGCTGGAATTACTTTAACCGCTAAGATTACCCGTTTTATATAACGGTGCAAAAAATAAGAAAGAGGGTGATTCTTACGAAATTACGCGGCGCAAATTGAAAAATCGACCCCTCCCCTGGACGCTGGGCTTCTCCGGCAGGCGGGAATACCCTAGCGCCACCTAGGTGGACGCGGCTAAAAATGCGGCCCACGCTCCTGGGATCCGCGGCTCAATAGAGCTTCTCATCGCCGAGTTGTTTGGTTGGTTTACGAGATGCCGGCGCTACAACTCCCGGGACTTTGCGCGCTGAGACCAAACAGCCGACCGTTCGCTCTCCAAAGTCTTACGAGCTCTGTCTCGGAGATCATGATGATCACGGTTTAGAAAGCGTTTTAGCTATCGGTACATAAATATAATTATAACAATTGTTGGGCTTAAATTACGAATCTTAATAACGTCTTTGGTTTTATTTTGTTGCGATTGCAGATTAATCACGTTCGAGGTGATATTATAACGCTTGTGTTTGGAATCGGTTCTTCATGGACTATCAGGAGAAGGATCGGAAGCCATAGTCCGAATATTATCTTCGCTGATCGGAAGTGGGAAGAGAGATTGTGAGGGAAAATCTGATTGTTCCGTGATGCAATGCTGTTGTTTCACACGCTTAAGTTTCAACTGTTGCCTCGTTCTACTGTTTCTCGTTCACGGTAAGTGCATTTTTACTTTGAGGTATTAAACTATATTAAACTATATTAAACTATAAGCGCGTCGATTCCCTATTTTTCCTTAATTTATTTACCGAAAACCATTTTCCAGAATGACCGCTCAATTTTGATGGATTTCAGATTTAAGGTACTAGGCCTATTAAGTGCTCTTTGTCTCGTCGTCATAGTGAGCGCGTGCAGGCAACCGTGGCGACAGAAGCGACTAAAAGTAACAACGGTTCCCATTTTCATTGGCTGCTGATTACGTCATCTTGTTTCTTATACGGGGTCTGTGAAATAAAAGATTCGATGGCTAGGCTAAGTTTTTCGTGCTTTTTTGATTAAATGAAGCTTAGGTTAGGATAGGTTAATGTTAGGTTAAGGTTAGGTTAAGGTAAAGTTAATGTTAGGTTAAGGTTAGGTTAGGTTAAAGTAAAGTTAATGTTAGCTAGGAGCAACAAACGCAACCCGTCAAAAGTCGTGGATTTTCTTGTGTACGTTTTTCATTGGCTAGACGCTTTAGCGCCTGCTGCCGTCGGAGGGGGAAAATTCGGAAATTGTCTTCCACCCCCCCGACGGTAAAAAGTTCACGTAAAGGCTCGTGACGCTCGTCCAATGAAATTCGTTCACAACCCTTCGTTAGCGTGTTTAAAGGCTAGCTGCGTTCTCCTTGTGTTTGTTGCTCCTAAATGTTAGTTTAGGTTAGGTTAAATTTAGGTTTAACCTTTAGGTAAAGGTTAGGTTAAATTTAGGTTTAGCCTTTAGTTATAGGTTATGTTAAATTAGGTTACTATACGCATACTAAGGTTATTTAGTTGGAATATACTTTGGCTTGCCAGACAATTTTTGACCAATGAAATAAGGGAACCGTTGCTAGGTTTAGTGCAACGTGTGCCGAGGGGTGTTTAGATTATTGGGTATGGCGTCAATTCTTTAATCATCATTTCAGTTGACAGACTCACTTATAGAATATAATATAGATTTATAGTTATTTATATATATCATTATTTAGCATTATATAATATATAATGGTATCATATAAGGGGGCACGAAATTTACGACCGTAGTGGTTTCAACGGTTCGGGATACTTTCTAAGCTGCCGCTGCTTCAAATTTGGAAAAATAATATTGAAATATTTCGTTTGTGTACGTGAATTTCAAAAGTGAATAAATCATTAACATTATTATCGCGATTTTGGATTGAAACTGTTCTCGTATTTACACAAACTTTGAGAAGAGTAAAGCTCTACAAAATTTTGCGGGATTTTTGAATGGATAGGGACATTTGACTTCCAGAATATTTTGACACATTGCCGTATTTATATTTATATATTCCGCGCCGCTCCATTTTTTTAATACTAAATTCAAGGAAAGAAATTACATTAAGAAGGCTGACCGCGTACCTTCGTCTACGTAAAGAAATTACATTCAGTATCAAAGTAAATTTGTTTCATTTTTAGTTGGTAAAGGAAATATAGTACTCTAACAAAATTCTAGAAATATCTGTGCTATTTTGAAACTTGTATTAAACGTACTTATTGTTTAAATGTTTACATTAATAACGCAAACATAAATAATTTTGGGATTTCAAAGCTATTTTCACTTAAAATTATTTATTTTCATATTAGCTATAAAATTTCTACATAAGAAACGCAGTTAAATTAATTTATTCAACTTTAAAATAACTTCATATTTAAGTAGTTTTTTGATACGCGGTTAAATTTTTACATAAGAAAACCCAACTAAATTAATTTTAAATCTTTAAAGTCATCTAAGATCTAAATTCTTTTTTTTTGGTTTTAATATTTAGGTTATAAAGGAAATATAGTCTTATTACGAAACCGTAAAGTTTTCGGTTGTATTTTAAAAACCGTATTTTTAATTGGCTTAAAAATCTTTAAAAAAAACGTAGTTATAGATTAAATGTCTACATTAGAAAACCAAGCGTAATCAATTTTGGGACTTAAAAGTCACGTTAGAATTAAATTATATTTTGATGAGCGGTTAAATTTATATATTAGAAAACGTATTTAGATAAATTTCTTCGACTTCAAAGTCATCTAAAAAGTAAATTATTTATTATTTGATAGTCGTTTAAAGTTTTACATTAGAATACCGAACTGCATTAATGAAAGGACTTCAAAGTCATCTAAAAAGAAAATTATTTATTTGTTTAATTTTTAGGTTATAAATTAAATCTTATTACAAAAGTGTAGAAATCTAGGTGGTATTTCAAACTTATATTAAACATATTTATAGATAAAATGTTTACGTTAGAAATCCAAACAAAATTAATTATGGGACTTCAAAGTTATCTTAGAATTAAAATATTTATTTTTAGATAAAAGGTAAAATTTCTACATTTGGAAAAGCTACTAAAAATCATCTCCCCTTTAAATAACCTATTAATTGGCCGTTTAATTTCCTTCATTAAAAAGCATGTCTTTTTTAATAATCGTTTAAATTGCTACATTAAATAATTTATTTTTGAGTTATGTAAATACTAAAATGCAAATATTTTTTTTGATAGGTGGTTCAATTTCTACATGAAATAATTTATTTTTTTAGATATGTATATACGAAAATGTAAACAATTAATTTTTTGATAGACAGTTAAATTTCTACATTAAATAAATTATTTTTTAGTTATGTAAATACTAAAAATGTAAATAATTAATTTTTTGATAGGTGGTTAAATTTCTACATTAAATAGTTTATTTTGTTAGTTATGTATATCTGCAAGGCTAATATCATATTGGTCTCGTAACAATTATTTCCATTCAAGTTATAACGAGGCTGTGGTTTCGCTATTAAAAAGCGTCAATTTAGTTATGAGCTTTTGTGGCGGTATAGTGTCAATTTGGGATCAAGTCCTCTAAAAGTCGGCTCGTAAATCTTCGGGAAAACAGTTATTTGGAGTCGCGAAAATGACCCCTTTGACGGTATTTTTATCCGCTTACGACTTAGTTGTATTTTTACTCTATTGTTTTGTCTCGGCGACTTTCAAAAATCGCCTAACGTTTGGAAGAGTCTACGCGTATACAAAAACATTAGGTTGTATGGGTGGGCGGGATCACTTCCTCGCGTTCTCCAAATAGGCTGCTGAAATCTGATATAGCTTAAGAAATGCATCGTGTAACGGCGACTCAAGTTTTTCCAGGATATAAAACCTCGTAAATGGCCCTCGTGGAGCGCTGTTCCGGCTCTATTGACTTGTAAGCCACGCTGATAATCACTATTTTTATTTTGTTGGAAGCTTATATCTCGATGGTTTCTAACTTTTCATCAATTTATTTTCTTTACGGGCGAACTTAATGGTTTCAAAACTGTTATACGCTTCATCATAAGTAACATAATAACAATAAAAGTATGACAATTTACGAGATTTACAACCAAACTGATTTTCATAGTTATTGCGTAATCAAGATGTTTTCTCAGCACAGAGCCCTCTAGTGTCTAAAATACGCGAGACTCGCGCTAATGCGAAATATCTGGTTTCCGATAGATAGGCGGAATATTAGGCTAAAATGATAAAAATTAAAAAGTTTTTCTCGGCGCCACGAGCTCATGTTTTTTATCACGCGTGATTCGCACGCGGGCTTCAAAACAAAGCCGAAGCCCCTCGCGACTCCAGAACGTGCTCTCCGATATTAGGCTTAAATTTTTATCAAAAAGTAGTCATCCAAAACGGTAAGTCGCGAGTCCAAGTCACAGCTTGAAGAGAGTATCAGTGCCGAAAGAAGGTTCGGTTAGAAAATGAGCATTAAAGCAATAGGAATTGTCATACTTATTGTTATCATGTTACTTATGGCTTCATTTGTGTTATACTTCTGACGGTTAGGTAATGTTATGGATCAAATGATTTGGAAATTTAAAACTTAAATGGACTTCCGAGTTACTTTTATGAATAATTTATTTATTTATTCTTAGGAAGAAAGACTATGTTGAGAGGGGGGGGGGAGAAAACCGTAACCGGGTGGCACTTCAATCGCGACGGAAAACGTCAGTTTCAGGGAACCAATGAGATATCAGGCTGCTTTTTTTAAGGGGGAAGAATCTTAGGGGGGATATTGGGAACATTACAAACTAAGGATAAATAAATGCATTTTTTTGTTTTATATTACGTTTGGGTATGATTTTGTTCCGTAAGTATTTATTTTTGAAAAATATTTTACTGAAAGTCGTGCTAGTGTTGTTAATTTTCCGGAAAAATAAAATGCGGAAAATTTTCCAGAAACTTTTCCGCAAATCGGAAAAATAAAAATTTGAAACATAAATTACTTTTTAAGAGTTTTTAATGTTTTTAACTTTTTATCGATCGATGTAAAATGTCTAATATCAGTAAACATTAGTAGTGTTACATTGTTAATCAGTTTAAAATTATACTAGTATAGAGGTTTAGTTTTTCTCTTAGATTAGAAAAAATGAAGCGTAAATGTCGCTTTATTTAAATTTGCAAACAATATTAGACTAATCATGGAATGAAAACTTTTTTTTATTTTTTTCGGAAAAATACTAAATTTTTCCGACTTACAACATTGCGCACGGCTGTATTGTGACGTTATCATAGGAAGAAAATCGCCACCTAGCGAGGGGCAGTCACAGCCTACTTTGTAGAAATCCGACACTAAACGAGGACCAAGCTCGCTGTAGCGTCTGTGTTTTCGATTAGTTATCAGGTTTGCATGTGCAGTATAGCTAGTTTTTCACTTATGGAAGAATACTATACACTTCTGGTACTAAGCCTGATTATTTAAGTCCAACTCTTAGCATAATTAACCTATTTTTCCTTAAATACTTAAAGGGGTTAGTTGATAAAAATATTATTTTCACATTTAATTTAATATTATCACAATTGTGCCACATTTGGTATATAAGTATTGTAGTATATGATTAATTTATAACTTTACTTTTTTTAGCTGACCAATAAAAATAAAAACAGATAACTTTACTTCGAAATTATAAATGTATTAATTGTTTAATATGTTTATCAAAAGCATTATTAAAACAATTCTGAAAAATTCAAAGCTACAATCTTAATTCTCTTGGCTAATTATTTCACATATCTATTTACTTAAAAAGAATAAAAGGGGTGCTCGAATCTAATAGCAATCCAATCAAATAAAATTTAATTAATTACCGTAGAGGTACGATATAAAAATCGTATTTTAATACTTTAGTTATCAGCTTTAACTTATATTGACCAAATATCGAAAGAATATTTATCGTTAATTTTTGTTCAAACAATCCATAGAAATGCGTTTTCCGCGTAAAAATTCAATTAAGTGTTCCTCTTGTTTAGCGCTGAAAGCTTGCTTTGAGTTTTTCGATGAATTTTGCTTGTGTTTCGACATTTTAACCACGGATTAATAAAACTAATCAACCTATGTATACTGTGCGCGAAGCGAAGGACAAACGCAGTTCCTGCCCTGCCCCGCGGACTCCCCTGAACTAGTGCGTGGTAAACCCATCAAAAACAATGACAAAAAGCCCGTTGCACGCGTTAAAGAGTAAGTTGCAAGTAGATTTGCGGAATAGAAAGTAAACTACTTTATATTTTTCTCGTTCCTTTGATGATGGTTTTTCCGAAAATATCACTCACTTGATGAAATACCGTCGATAAGTTTATTTAATATTAAAATAAAACGATAATTTTATCGCGCCTAGTTTGTTTCGGTCCCCACTATCCTACCAAGATGATTCTTGTAATATCCTTGCTAGATAATATGGCGATGCCAATTGAGCGCGTGCTCTAAAGGAAAAAAAGGAGTGCGTGTTTTTAAAACCGTGTAAGCACCATTGTGTTGGGAATAATATATATATTATATATATTCCTAACTCAATGGTAAACACCCACGTACAAAATTCCCATAATTATATAGGATAGTTTTCGGATTTGATCACATAATCAGTAGCATCTACATTTTGTATCCAAGCCTAAACTCAATGTTGGGGATCGTGGCCAATAAGAAATAACGTGTAGTCAATGACGTCAATCACCATGCTAAAATTCCAATTGTGTAGGCGTTCTACTAATTATTTATAATTAACTACAAAACGGAAAGCAACGAAACATTATATTTGAGTACTTTAAACCTAAGCGCTTCGTTTTATAACAAAATTAAGGCGGTAACGAATAATTTGACACTTACTCTTTAAAATATATTTTGGCCGCACATAAAAATAGGTTCCTACCTATTTTTGGTCGTATTCGCATGCGATTTTAAAAAACTTTTTCATACGATGCCATTTTAGAATGATTGGTCGCTCGTGACAAAATGGTATCTTGTCAACCAGGCTTTATTAAGACGTATCTCGAAATTAAATGAAATATAAAATAAATAATAATTGTATAAAACATGAAAATTCAAACATATTTTTCAATGAACGTTCGTGAAATATTAACCCTAAAAGTGTATTTGCGATCTGAAATATTTTGAATTAAATATTTGTTCCCTAGAAAGAAGTATTTTTTATTTGCACTCGATGATTTGCGCGATTGGGAAATATTTAGGTAGTAATAGGATGTACTAACCTATCCAATATATATTAAGTGTAAATAAAATATATTGATATTGAACGGAAACGTATAAGATAGATTTAGGGTCGAAGTACTTGCTAGAAATATCGCACCAACGCAACTCCAAACGCGTAGAAAAGCGCGTGCGAAGGCCCCGCGTTATGGAATTGCGTGACTAACTTGTCACTCCACGTATCATATGATAAAAAATGTAAGTACATAGTTTGAAAATTATTCCACCCATCAAATTGAATACGTTAAAATGTTAGTGTTACTTTCGTACCCACTGCCACGTGGAACTGGTCATACTCGTATTTTTCTATACGTTATTTTCAAATGAGCAGTCAGTAGATGATAGGTGTGGCTGTACCTTCCCTGATTCTAGGTTTATATCCCTTCAAATCAATACGACCGTATTTAATGTGACAGTATCGTTTTTCCTGGCGTATTTTTTTCCGGGGGCGGTAGCCTCTTATCTTGCCCCTGGTCCTTCTCGCAATTTACGTAATGAAAATACACTCTATCTGCCACACGGTCGGTGGGAAACCATACTTTTTTTCCAGCCCAACGCGGCTATACCGTTGAAAATGTCATTATGTAATGCTAATAATTAATATAAGTAGGAGTTTGATATTGTAAATCTCACGAGGGTAATTTGCGTGGGTGGGAGCCAAAGAAGGGTGTTCATTTTTAATGGTGTTTCGGGTACTCTGTAATGAAAAAATAAGCTAGTTCTGGCTGTTATCGTTCCAATTTTTGAGTTAGTTTCGCTAAATGCGTACAAAATCGTTGATGAGGGTGTTATTTTATAGATGGCGTTAGTAGGTTAATACCCTGTAAATTAACTTAACCCTGAGCACTGGTGCGCTGCGGTTGAAACACTTCTACAGGCGCTATTAGGCCAGTTTTTTCATTTAGAATATTTTATCGCTAAAACGGGGATTTTTCAAGTAAGATAGGCAGAAATATTTTATAATTTGTTCCACATTTATTCTTCCTCCCCATAAAACGAAATAACCATAAATGTTTAATTAGTTTAGATAATGAATTTTTGAACCATGCCATTTTAAATTAGTGTTTCCGGAAAAATAAAAAAAGTTTTCATTCCATGATTAGTCTAATATATTGTTTACAAATTTAAATAAAGCGGTATTTTCGCGAAATTTTTTCGAATAATAAAGTAAAACTTAACCTCTAGACTAGTTTAAACTGATAAACAATGTAACACAATTAATGTTTTTTAGTGTGTTTACTTAGACATTTGATATCGATAAAAATTTAAAACCATGAAAACCTTTAAAAAGTAATTGGTGTTTCAATTTTTTATTTTTCCGATTTGCGGAAAATATTCCGCATTTTTTTTCCCGGAAAATCAACAACACTATTTTAAATCATAAATGTTTAATTGGTTTAAATAAATGAAACTTAGTTCGTTTATTATTTAACATTTTTGTTTAATGCATTTTTGGCCGATTTTTCAGAAACAACGTGTCATTTTAAATTTAAAATAACAGTAGGTTTATAAAATTTAAATTAAGTTCTACGTGTTGTTCTAAAATTTAACTTCAAACAAGGTTAGACTTAAAGATAAATTAGAATATTATTTCTACTGTTGAAAGCGTATTGTTGTAGATTTGTGAGATATAACGACCTATTTTATAAATAATGCACTATAATCCACGGTCAATTTTGCCGGAAGCAACTGGCCAGTAAATCCTTTAAACCTTTCCTCTCCACTTTAATTTGAGTTAAACTAAAAGACTTCTTCCTGCAAATTATTCCCTTAAAACTGCCCAAATATATACTTCTATATCAAAAATCAAAAATATTTTCCCTTTTATATGAGTCTAGCTTTAGTTGGAAACTTTCATTTGCATCTTATAGCTAATTTTCCGCGTCAGAAGCGAGGCTTAACGCTCTAATTGCCAACCCTAATTAGTTAATTTATTCCCGTTTGAAATTTTTGCTGGTAGTCTTAATCTTGGATAGATAATCATTAACTATTTTTATTTAGGGCATTTTATTCTTTCTGTTTAATTTAAAATTTTGAAATGAAATAAAAAAATCAAAATTTTTTTAGTTAACCGAAATTGGATGGTTTTTTCTTTTGGCGACAGCAATCTTATGACATAAGTACCATATAACATAAGTATCGGTAAATATTTTACTACATTCTTTCTTCACCAGCTTCTCCAAAACCAAGGCTTAGTGAAATTTAAAACGCTTTTAGAATGAAAACCAATTTTTTAGAGTTGTTAATTTTTCAGAAAAATAAAATGCGAAAACAATTTCCGAAAAATTTAAAAATGAAACATAAATTACTTTTTAAGGGATTTTTATGTTTTTACCTTTTTATCGATATAAAATTTCTAAAAACAGTAAACATACTACAAAACATTAATAGTGTTACATTGTTAATCAGTTTAAACTAGTCTAGAGGTTTAGTTTTACTTTTAGGTACGAAAAAAATGTTCAAAAATGCCGCTTTATTTAAATTTACAAACAATATATTAGAATGAAAACACTATTTTTACTTTGAGAAAAAATTTATGAATTATTGAAATGAAAAATAAAATTGATCATTAAAAATAGTTCAGGTGGCCGGGTTACAATGCGTAGGAGGGTGCTGGCAAGCCCCTCAAGCCACGCTAACACCGTGTTGTGTACAAAATTCATTGGACGAGCCTTTACGCTGAACGTTATACGGAAAGGGGGAATACAATTTCCAAATTTTCCCCTTCCGATGGCAGCAGGCGCTAAAGCGTCTAACCAATTAAAACTGTACACGAGAAAATACACGACTTTTGACGGGTTGCGTTCTCCTTGGGTGTTGCGTTTGTTGCTCCTAGATGGTAGTAAGACAATAAAATGCATTTATGAGAACAAAATTAAGCGTTACATTTACACTTTTAACGTTATTTATGATTTTAATCACAATCGCTTATTAAATTAAACCATTTCATAGCGTTATCCACTACCTTACTCTAAATCCCCGTTCATACAAAAAATAAGAACCTCATCTCCCGCATAGTTTGTAGATTTCATTTCTTACCACGCATCACCTTACACCGTCACATTTCGCGGCCGTAGTTTTGTGGCAGCGCGGATCGTTATTCTAACGCTCTAGAAAATGTGAGTCTAGATAATTTCTCTAAATTATCCCCGCATCTGTGTGCTCGCCTCTAGCGTTCCATCCGGCGCGCGCAGGGACGAAGAGGTTCGCGTGCATCGCCTGGACCATATCCTCCGAAATTCTTCCCTGGTGGGAATTTATAAATCTTTCTTCCGGGGTTCATTAGGAGAAGTAAAGCCCTACTCCCGGATGCTCTCTTTTCATTTTTTCCATTCCTTCATTTCATTTTCACGTACGCGGTGTTCCGTTCGAAGGGGGAGAAAGAACTTTAACTCGAAATGGGAAATCCCCGCGATGGGATTATCTCAGTTTTTACCGAGTTCGTTTTTTATACTTTATGTATTACCCGAAATTTTCTTAATCTTTTATACCTTGGATTAAGTCGAAGAAGACTAATCCGCGGCGCTAATTATAGGTTATTTTAAATTAGACTCTGGCAGGAAGGCTGTGATTGAAATTATGCTAGTGATTAATATTTTAGTTTTCATGCTGGATCTCCTTAAATTCGCGCAATTAGTGATTAATTAATTTAAGAATCATTATTGTCTGGCGCTTGATGAGCAATTGGATGGGAATTCTTCGAAAAATATCTAGATTCTTTCAAATATGGCCAACTGGACGGGTTTTTACCGAGGGGTAAGATAATCTGTACACCGAGTTCGTGCATTTAGAACTATTAAAGGTACATATTTTCAAGAGTTCGCGAGTTCCATTTAGCACTGTCAAAGGTACGGCAGTATACACCGAGTTCGCAGAGTGTCTTACCCCTCGGTTTTTACGAACGACTGACGTCATCATTTTATAAAACTGGGTTCATACACGTTTTGGGAGGCAATTAACACATTTAATAATGTTAAAGTTTAATACGAGGACGACTCTTGACCCGTATTATATCTCACCCTGCAAGATTATCGGGAGCGTGTTTTTTTTTAAACAAACCCGATAATACGTTTTTTATTATATTATTATATTTAATCGCCTGTAACTGTTGTTAGTTGGTTCAGTTTTCATTTGATCGTTCTCATGTAACCTTGTTCATATGTAAATAAACCAGTTTCGTATTGTTATACGCGTCTTCATCACTTGGAAGCTTTGCTATCTCCGTTGAACAATTACTTCAACAAATATGAAATTATAAAATGTTTTATAAGAACGAAAAACAGCAAAGCTTAGTGATTCAGATCATACACGGGTGATTTTTTCGTAATTTAATATTATTTGGAAATACTTGTTGTAAATAGATATTGTTCTTGAAACAACAAGAATTTTTTCAACTTGAAGTACCTCTTATGAAATCATAAATATGTCATCTATGACTTCATCTTGTATGTATTCTTTGTCTTGCAAAAGCGAGGTGAAATTAAGATCGTATCACGATTGATTAAAAAATGGTTCATTTTAAAGCCGATAGATGGCGACGGTGCGAATATTAAAACCTCACTAATTTAAAGTGATAAATAGCAAAATAATTGCACGCGTAGAACGTTAATAAACAGGGTTGTTAGTGAGGTAGTTAACGCGGGACTATATACATCGCCTCTAACGCGGTCTCATCAAGGTATAGACGAACAGAGATACTTACCTATAATCTGGATCATTAAGATTTAATAACACTACGTACGGCGTATCGAACTCGCTGCCATCTGTCGGGAGATGTTTGGAGGCGTAAATGATCGAGAGACGACGCTCTCACATCCTGAGCACTGCCTCTTACACTAAAACCCAATTGATGCAGCGACAGCGCCACAGATAAAGAGTCCTTCATAAATTCAAACTGTTCGAATGTCAGCCCGAAGTAGTAGTTTCACGAGGTCTTACGAGTTTTCCCGCGGCAGAAAGACACATTGGGAGACGGACTAGTCGGAAAACCAGCGGCTCTTCTCTCTTGTCGCGTGTAATTTTATTAAAGTTTTCCCCAGCCTCTATCATCTTTGGCCAAGTTACAAGTGCAGTTACCAACGGCTGTATTTGGCAGATATTCCGCCGGCAGCTTCGTTCTACGACAGCGTTCCTTCGACCAAATATTTCAGGTTTTAATCTAGTCTGGCTTTCGAGTCTAGTCCTTAAAGATGGCTGTTGAGGTCTTAGCCTCTAAGCCGTTACAATTTTGATCCGTTTGAGTTTCGAATTTGATCGCTAGTCACGTTCTTGATTTTCTAAATTAATTTGCATTATTTATTGCATTTACCCCGTGTCCAAAGGGCTTAATGCTGATGACTTTAATGTTTAAGCTCTTAAACCTCCGTAAGTTAATATAATGATTAAAGATCAAAATATCAAGGTCTTAAACGGCTTTGGTATATTTTACTTAAACTTGTTGAGGAAGAAATCTTTTTGAGTTTAAGTAAATTATATTGATAGTGCGTTTTTTCAAACAATGAGAAGACCATATTCAATATTAGTTAGAATAACCTGGTTTTAAAAATCAGATTGAACTTTTATTTAAGATGTGTGGTGACGTTTATCTTGAGACTAAATTGTCTAAAATAAGCCTTAAAGACCAGAAATGAACTCGAAAAACGCGCTCTGAAATTTCAATATTAGTTTTTGAATTCCGAAGTCACTTTGAGATTGCAAATCCCGTTCGCAAAATTTACAAATGTCAATTTCTCGCGTTTGGGAAGAAAAATGGTGTAAGTTTATAAAACTTTATTAAAGATCAATAGTTTCGGAGAACTTTCCCGGGCCATCTTCGACACATATTTACCTGCTCCTGTTATTTCACGGATGTATACAAAAACTCATGTTTTTTCTTACCATCATACCTTAAGATCAACCTTAACCTTATTTTGCCCTTTGGAAAAATAATATAAGAAAAAAATTCGTTAGATGTCGCGCTATCCTTTTATCGCGACGTCAAGAAAATAGGAAAAATGGGTTGAAGGATGAGTGCAGAGGCTCGCGGGGTGGAAGAAGAAACGCTGGTCGAGATCCTCTTTGAAGATGAATAATCCATCCAGGAATAAGGCTGTCACTCTCTCACTGGCCGTGGATGGCTCCACCGCCGCCGCCGCCGCCTCCTCCCAGAGAGCCGGAGAAAGATGGAGAATGGCAAAACATCTTCTTGGAGGCGATGAAGCTGTTACCGAGTCCCCAAGGGTATCGCGATACCTATATATCATTTCCTATTAAGGATACTCGCGCACCTTGTATCCACGACGGAGCGTTTTAGGTCCTTAGTCGCTGTCATCCGCGGTACAATGGCGGACGTACAAGTACCCGCCTCATTTATACCATCCATCTTTTTAGGGTACATTCCGACCGTCCACCCTTAATATTAAAGCCCCAATCGGGGTCCGGTCTCGTCCGAGGATAAACAAGTGGGTTCTTGTCATAAATTTGAATACTGATGGTTGTATTTTTATCCATCCCCCGTTCCCTATTAATCTTCCATCCATCCGGGTTTAATTATCTAACTTTCTCGGGACTCTATATCGTAATGTACCAGATTTACATCTTAATGAAACTTTATTTTGGGAAAGATATAGCATTTACGGCGGGCTTTTAATATTAATAGGTTCATTTGTCTTTTCCGAGAAGTTTTCTAAATTCCCTTGACTGCGATGGATGAACCGGGAGATATGGCTGGCGAGGATAAATTATTTAATTGAAAATGGTTCGCCGCCCTCCGTTTCTGATTGAAAACCCGGTCTTAGTGGGAGACGCTTCATTAAGGCATGATAGGTTTCGTCGCTCTTATCGCGAACTTAACAACGTTTTCTCGATTCAACGACTTTTTCCCAGACGTCTATATGTATATACTCTCTTTAAAATTGAAATTTTATCTGTTACGAAAGGGGGAATTAATTAACCTTTTTAATGATCTTGTTAATGGATTGAAGGTGAAATTTCTAGTAGTGAAATGGGAGATTATAAAGTTATATACAGGGTGTTTCAATAGTTATGCCAATTTTTTAAAGAGTTAGAGGGGGCGAGTTGAGAAGTATGCCTGTTTTTTTTTTCAATTTTCCTACGATGAGTTAAAAGAGCGCCAGAGAGCTTCAAAGTGTGGCGTACTAGCCCCTGAAACAAGCGCAAAACCAAGCAGCAGGGAAATGCGAACATTAAGTTTTGGGTTCGTGTGATAGGTAAAAAAGGACTTTGTAAACAAATCGAGTTAACAAGCGTAAAAAAGTAAACTTAAACAGTATTTAAAGTCGTGATGGACCGCGATTTCGAACTTTTGAAAGTGATGATAAATCGAGGCGCATACCTCTTCAACGGTTATAACTAGAAGAGTCAATGATATCTCGTTCGAATGTACATATATTGCCATTGATAGCCTTTCATAAAGTTTTCAAATCGGAGCCCAAGAAGTTGGGTATTTGCCCAATTTATTATTTTCGGTGATTTCGCTTTATGTGGTAGATATTTTCATTAATATTAAGTCCGATAACGTTAAAAAAGATTTATTGGATATGTTAGGATTCAGCGGACCTACAGTTTCGGTTTTATCAGTAAATATTAAATTTAAGTATAGTTTACAGGGTAATTTACGGGACCCCAATTTTCGTGTTTTTATATTTTCGCCTAAAAATTTACATACAATTCCTTAATTTAAGTCCGATTTTCATGAAAGTTATATTTTTGAGTGGGCCGCGTTTTCAATGTATGACCAGAAGTAACAATTAAGTATGACACTGATCTACCTAGTCTTCGGCGTATGACCACAAGTAATAAGTGTGACACTCAACGTAACAAATAAGTGTGATCAGAAGTAACAAATAAGTGTGATCAGAAGTAACAAATAAATATGATCAGAAGTAACAAATAAATATGATCAGAAGTAACAAATAAGTGGGTTCAGAAGTAACAAATAAGTGTGATCAGAAGTAACAAATAAGTGTGATCAGAAGAAACAAATCTGTGTGATCAGAAGTAACAAATAAGTGTGATCAGAAGTAACAGATAAGTGTGATCAGAAGAAACAAATAAGTACGATCAGAAGTAACAAATAAGTGTGATCAGAAAAAGAAATAAGTGTGATCAGACGTAACAAATAAGTATGAAACTGATCGAACTAGTCTTTGTCGTATAACCAGAAGAAATAAGTGTGACACTCAACGGCTGACTAGTAGTAACAAATGAGTGTTATCAGAAGTAAACAAGTTGACAAGCCAAAATATACCTCTCCTCGGAAGAGTTTTTAATTTTTAATGAAGCGTAACTGTATCCGTGGTTCTGCGGTAGAACACTCATCTGTCGTGCAAGAGGGCTCGGGTTCGAATCCCGGCCGTTTAAAAAATTATACTACACCCAATGACAAAAAGAGGTCGCTTTTGGAAAAACCTTTTCCCTGATTCTAAGAAACTGCGTACGCAGTGATTACCCTTTGCCCCGAAAATGCGAACGCGTTCGCAGGCCTGACAGACAGACCCACAGATAGACACGGTGGTTGTATAACCCCTCCTAGGGTACAAAGTCCCCTCGGAGAGGTAAAAATAAGAGTGACACTGATCGAAGGAATCTTCGATGCTTTCAAAGTATGACTAGAAGTAACAAATAAGTGTAAATTTGTATATATGTTTGACCGTGGACATGTTTTGGTTGTGATACCGGCGTTGAAGGTTGCTGTGAATAGCTCAAACAAACTTAACACATTAGAACGATTGTGTGTATTCTGACCGTCGTACGTCTTGTTAACTTTGTTCTATTAATTGGAAATTTACGCGAGGTGTTTGCGTAGTCGCTTGGAATTGTACATGCCGCCGTGAACCACCTTGGTGTGGTGTTTCTTTATACGTGAACCACAGTAGCTCACCAAAATATAGTAAATAATCCTATTATTTTACAAGTTTTGCTATCGAATATGATAATTTCGAAAAGTTTGAATATGATAATTTCGAAAAGTTTGAATCTGATAATTTCGAAAAGTTTGAATCGGATAATTTCGAAAAGTTTGAATCGGATAATTTCGAAAAGTTTGAATCTGATAATTTCGAAAAGTTTGAATCTGATAATTTCGAAAAGTTTGAATCTGATAATTTCGAAAAGTTTGAATCTGATAATTTCGAAAAGTTTGAATCTGATTATTTAATCTAATATTGTAAATTTTGAATCTGATTATTTAATCTAATATTGTAAATTTTGAATCTGATAGGATAGTATTGCAAATTTTGAATCTGATAGGATAGTATTGCAAATTTTGAATCTGATATTATTGAACATTTTGAATCTGATATTACTGCAAATTTTTAATCTGATATTACTGCAAATTTTTAATCTGATATTACTGCAAATTATTTATCTGATATAATTGCAATGTTTAATCTAATATTGTAAATTTTGAATCTGATAGGATAGTATTGTAAATTTTGAATCTGATTGGATAGTATTGCTAATTTTTAATCAGATAGGATAGTATTGGAAATTTTTAATCTGATAGTATAGTATTGTAAATTTTGACTCTGATAGGATAGTATTGCAAATTTTCAATCTGATAGTTTGAGATTTTCGACTCTTATAGCCTTAAATTTTCGAAATTGATAAGTTTCTAATATCCCCGCACATTTAATAAATGGGAAAAACAAATAGTATTTGAATTTGAAAAGTTTAAGAATCTGATAATTAGTCAGTTTTTGAAATCTAATAATTAGTCAGATTTAAAATCTGATAATTAGTCCGTTTTTAAAATTCGATAATTAGTTAGTTTTTAAAATCTGATAAATAATCCGTTTTTAAAATCTGATAATTAGTCAATTTTTTAAATCTAATAATTAGTCAGTTTTAAAATCTGATAAATAGTCAGTTCTTAAAATCAGATAATTAGTTAGTTTTTAAAATCTGATAAATAATCCGTTTTTAAAATCTTATATTTAGACAATTTTTTAAATCTGATAATTATTAAGTTTTTCAAATATGATAATTGTACAATTTTTTAAAGCTGAAACGTATGTAAAATTTTGGAATCTGATAATCTAGCTCCAATACAAACGCAATCCAAGGCAAGTTGCGGTAGATAAACTATCTCTGATAAGGATCTAAGCGGCTTCCTGTATAAATGATGTCGAATCTCGAATTGAACCTACGGATTCTCCATCGATTCAATCGTATCAGAGTGGAATTAGAGATTCGCAAGAAGGTTTGAAACGCACTCTAAACCTATCGTCGGGATTTCCCCCGATAGACGTTCATCGCGGGACCTCGAAATCTCTTTAGCCGTTGTTTTAAGCGAAGCTCTATAACTGGGAAATATCGATTCTCGACGGGGTACACGGCTCGCGTCTGACAAATGACCCTTAAAATAATAGCCTTTCAGTCGGACCGACATTTCTGTCAAGAAACAGGACGGAGTCATACGGAGGATCGATCCGTGCCACCGCCAACTACGTCCGAACACGTATATTAAATATAACCCCGCTTAACCAATTTGACATTCGCGATGATGCAAATACGACGTGACAAGAGAAGGTTTAGAACCAAACAAAAACAGGCTAGAAAAAATAAGCGTCGAGAATGGATAACCGGAGTGGAATTGGACAGGCGAACGCTGATAAAGGGGACATTCAAAGTGACGCGACTATTTGCAGCTCGCGCTCGAAAAGGCGAGAGCGAGTCGATGCTAGAGCGTGAATGCAAAAACAGACATCCACTTTGATGTATGAGTGAAGATAGGGTGGAAGTCTCCGATAGAAGTTTCTTCGAGACAAAAAGGGGTCGCATTGTTAAGATCGGCAAAGCGGAAAGGAGCTGATCTAGGCGCGAATCCGCGTACCTCGCACCCTCCCAGGTCCCCTTTTTTATCCTGATTCGATTCTTCAGAAGTCATTCCCGAGATTGCGCCATTGTCCTTCAAAGAGGAATGGCCGATGGGGACATAGCGATGTTGAACCATCTATACCCGTATTGACTCTGGATAAAAAAGATTATTTTTCTCAAGTGGAATTTGGTACGGCAGTGTTATGTTGTTATAGTCTAAAAAGAGATTTTATCTCCTGTTAATGTAGCTTATATAAAAGTACTTAAGACCAAAAGAAAATTGGCTCGATTTGATCGTATGTTCTGGCTTCAATTGCGCTCGGTTGTCCCGTGGCAAAACCTAGTAACCGTCATGTTTTTAAATTTGTGATATTTTAGATTCTTTATTTTGATTAGCATTATTTTTATTATAACGTAACGGTTATAGAGGTTGGAAATTTTACCATTTGGTTAACCATTCGCAAATGTATTGTAGCCTGACATTTTCCAAATTGGCGTTTACTAGGTTTTGAGACAGTCGAACTAGAGAACACGTGACTCAAAGAGCCAATAGAATTGCCACAAATTGCGTTCTTTTATAGGGCATCTGGATAAAGAATTTCAAACTTAATTCATACAGCCAAAACAATGATTATATTTTGATTAGTTTTTATTCAAATCTAATATATTTTAGCAAAACAAATAGGTAATCACGGTAAAAATATACAGGGTGTTCCAAACAAGTTGTGCAAATATTTTAAGGAGTTGTAGGGGGAGAGTTGAGAAGTATGCCTGTTTTTATCAGATTTCAAAAACTGACTAATTATCAGATTTTAAAAACTGACTAATTATCAGATTTTAAAAACTGACTAATTATTAGATTTCAAAAACTGACTAATTATCAGATTCCTAAACTTTTAAAATTCAAATACTATTTAGTTTTCCCATTTATTAAATGTGCGGGGATATTAGAAACTTATCAAATTCGAAAATTTTAGGCTATAAGAGTCGAAAATCAGTTTTAAAACATGCAATACTATCAGATTCAAAATTTGCAATACTATCCTATCAGGTTCAAAATTTACAATACTATACTATCAGATTAAAAATTTCCAATACTATCCTATCAGATTAAAAATTTGCAATACTATAAATTCAGATTCAAAATTTCCAATACTATCCTATCAGATTCAAAATTTCCAATACTTTACTATTAGATTAAAACATTTCAAAACTATCCTATCAGATTCAAAATTAGCAATACTATCCTATCAGATTCGAAATTTAGAATACAATCTATGATCGATAGCAAATTTTCAAAAGTCCCATTTCAACAGAAATTAAATAGAGTTCTTTACGGATGATGTTCTACAGGGTGTTTCAAAAGCTTATGCAAAACTTTTAAGGAGTTGAATGGGGTGAGTTGAGAAGGGTGCCTGATTTTTTCCCATTTTCCTACGATGAGTTAAAAGAGCGCCAGAGAGATTCAAAGTGTGGCCTAATAGCCCCTGGAAGTAGGCTGCAAAAAGCGCAAAACCAAGCAGCAGGGAAACGTGAACATTAAGGTTTGGGTTCGTGTGATAGGTAAAAAAGGACTTTGTAAACTTATCGAGGTAACCAGAGTTTAAACCGTATTTAAAGTCGTGATGGACCGCGATTTCTCATCACTTTCAAACTGCAACAATGGAGTTAACTGCGGAAGAACTGGCGGATATTCATTTCATGTATGGACTAGCGGATGGCAATGCTTTGGCTGCACAACGTCTCTAACGGAAAAGGTACCCGAACTGGCATGAATGAATGTATGAATATTTATTTGCTTCTTTTACAAAAGTCCCTTTTATAACAGGGAGGAATCTAATTTAAAATAGGATTCACAAGCAGAGATAAAGATAAAAATAACACGTTATACACTAATATACTTCTCGATATAAACGATAAACTAGCGCAAGCGTAGTAAAAACCGAAGAATGTATAACTATTTACACAATTTTAAATTACATATATTTACAACAAATACTATTTACAATGCATAAGCCAGTATTCGAAGAACATACTAACTAGTTGAGCGCTTTAAGCGCAGGCCACCCTAGCGACCGAGAATTCTTTTCGTAACTATTAAATCAGGCGAGGCTGCGCAGTTCGATCCTAAACCCAGCAAAAAGGCAACGCACTCTTCGGATCTTTCCAGCTCTTCGGCGTATATGTAGTCCTTTCGAACACTCTGAAAAGTCGGACACTCAACTAAAATATGTGCCCCGTGCTTGTTGCAGCCTACTTCCAGGGGCTAGTAGGCCACACTTTGAAGCTCTCTGGCGCTCTTTTCACTCATCGTAGGAAAATGGGAAAACAGACATACTTCTCAACTCACCGCCTACAACTCCTTCAAATATTTGCAAAACCTTTTAAAACACCCTGTATAATGTTATTTCGTAAACACTTAAAAGTTTAGTTGTTGGCTTATTAAAGCCCCAAAAAGAAGCGAACTACTTTTTATCGTACCGGGGTACACGTTTTGGAAAAATATCTGTAAATTGAAAAAAGAGTTGTTATATATATTTCCTAATTGAATAAATTGTCAACTAGGGAATTTTACTTACATGTACATAGACACAGAAACACACTTAGGTTTGAGGCAAGGTCCCGTCGCCCCAAATTTCTCGCGAACGCGAATGCTTACACCGCATTATGTGGCTTAAATTATATTTCGTATTATTCCGCCTAAATATTAATTGAAATTTCTGGCATTTCTAACTCGATAGAAATCTAATGCCCTAGGAACTGTTGGATGCTTAGAATTATTTCAATAATTCTAAATTATTCACGAAATATTTAAAAATTTAAAAATAACTAATAATCAACTAGGCTAATACTCAAGGCACCACAAACAAATCCATTGAGTATATTTTCTTACTAAAATGATGTTTAAAATTTTATTCCACACTTATATCCAAAAATGGGAAAATCCAAAATCGACTTGTTCGAAAATTACAAATACAAAAATGGGTAATATTTTATCCAATTACAATATCTGAATTTATTAATTTTTTCTGAATTGATCAAAATTATTTGATCCAAACAGAATTGAATTCAAACTTGATTAAAGTTTGATCCAAATTTGGGCGTGCCTAGACATATTAACATATTTATAAACAACATTTTACCGATTTAATAGATTTATAAAGAATAGATTTATATAAGTTAATAGACCTTAGGTCTATGTCATCAAGCGACTTTTAAAGCCATTAATTTCGGTTGTCGGGTTTCGATGCGTAGGAGGGTGGTGGCAAGCCCTTCATGCCACGCTAGCCAACAGCCCCCTACACTAACTATTACAGTTAACCTCATTTGGTTAGTTAAAACTACCCAATTAAATTGTTTTGATATAATTACACCGTGGCGCTAGAAGCAAAAAAATCAACTGCGCTAATACGTTAGCTGATGAGCTATCGTTGTTTCTTTTTATATTGCACACGTGTTTCATATTTGGGTGGAAATCTTTCCGATATCGGCACTTCTCTGATTTAATCCTGTTTATGTAATTTATAAGATATTTATTGTGGTCTTTTATACATAAATAAATTGGCGCGTCGGAATTTTGGATAGTTCTAGAAAAATAATTAAAAATACCCAAAAATTAAGCTCGGTACTTTTTTTTAGAAAAAATGGTCTATATGTTTTTGACTGGCAAATGACGGGGAAAGTTCCTTTGATCGTTTAAAGTTGAAAGTGTTTAAGCGCGATTTCGTCGTGAAGCGATAACAGCCGCGGCCACTTAACATATTCAATAACGTCGAATGGATGACATTGACTGATTTGAACCACTCTTCTTCTAACTTCGGGGTTTTTTAATAAAGTGTTTTCACGTAATACTAGAAGTATTCCTTTCCCTTCAGATATCAAGTTTCAATTTCTACCACTAGGGGCGCAGCCGTCAAATTTATTCCAAAACGTATTTCGCGTAGGAGCGAAAAAAATGGCCTAGAATTTACATTCTCAAAAAAAAAAAGAAAAAATATAGAATATTGAACAGCTTTTTATAATATTACAAAAACCTTAAGCGAATCTTCTCGCGATGTTGGCAACCTTCTGATGGATGGAAAACCCAATATAAGAATACTTTTTTTATCTTTATGGTTGGTGGTATAGCATAACGTGATACCAAAGAAACAACGGACTCGGATCTTTATCACGTATGTTGGCTGTGGATTTAAAAGAAAAGTAGAGACTTTCAATCATAAAATACATTATTCGTAAAGCTCGGGATTCTGATTTCAATTAAATATCGGAGCGAGCCAAATTCTCGGGCAGAGTTATTAACTAAAGTGTTGGGCCACTCCCGCCAAATTTATTTGGATTGGTCGGAAGCGACGTTTTTTTTGACTTTTTATTGTCAACCACCATCACATTTACTTGACTATTGTGGTCTAAAGCGGGAAAGGGGTAAAGTCACTGCGCCAGTTTTACGAATGAAAGTTTAGCTAAAAGCTCATACTTTCGCTAGTTCGATTTGGTTTAGAAAGATGGCGCTAAGAAGTGTTCGAAGGAATGGCATGAACTCCGAAAAGGAATTGAGGCTGGGTTGTATGGAATAATTGATGAGATATTTCCTTCTTTACTTTTATCTGGACGCCTCATTTCCAGTCATTCACTCGAAAGAATCAATGACCAGTTTTCTTTTATTTGATAATATAAAATTGAAGTTTCTAAGTCGGATTTGTGTATGAGGTGAGCTAACGATCTTGTCGATTAGACACCTTGTTGAATAGAGTTCTGAAAAATTTCATAATTTAGTAGAAATTAAGTTAAAATTAGATTTTATTTACCATAAATATATGTTTCAGTTTCTTTAGAGAAAATCTAAAACCGTTATTGAATATATTTATATTGTCAAGGTAATTTTTTTAGGGAAAGTGTAAAAAATTATTTTAAATTACTTTTATACTATCAAGGTTATTTTTTTGAATTTAACAATCATAATGATTGTAGAATAGGGAAATTTTAGAAGTTGGTAGAAAATAAGTTAAACTTAAATTTCATTTTTTTAAATGTATGTTTCACTTTCTCGAGAGAAATCTAAATATAATTTTGATTTAATTTTATCTTGTCAAGGTAATTTTTCTGAGTTTAACTCATCTTGACGATTAAATACCTTGTTCAATGCAGATCTATTAAATTTAAGAATTTGGTAGAAAATAAGTTTAACTTAAATTTTATTAGACACCGTTTAAAATAATCATTGAATATTTTTATCCTGAAAAAGTCCAATTTCTGATTTTAATGATCTTGCTTATTCTACACTTTATTAAATATGGATCTGAGAAATTTCAGAATTTGGTAGAAAATAAGTTAAAAGTTTAATTGTATTCGTTATTAATCTATTTTTCAGTGTCTTTAAGGAAAGTCTTAAAAAGAAACAAACCACGGGCAACCATCATAATAAGACCTCCTTTGTAGCCATAAATTCTTAAGCTACAAATATCATTATATGCTCTACAGAAGAATAAGAAACCAGAGGCCTTAAATCCCCTTGTGAAAGACAAACTACTCTCGCTAGTATATACACCCCCAATCAAGGAAAAACTTACTGCTAAATCTAGTATACCTTTAATAGCCGTGAGATATTTAACAATTATGAAAATAAGTTGTGTATACATTTTATTTCTTGTAAATATCTGTTTAAATAATACACAGAAAACAAAATGTTCAAGGATAAACGCGGAATACTTTAAAGATATTTCTTAGTTGTTTCTAAGACAAAGCAATATAGTTCATTTTTCTGAAGTTAGCGCCCTTTGGTGTTCAGAGATCTGAGAAATTTGAAAATTTGGTAGGAAATAAGTTAAACTCTATTGTTGTATAAATGTCTGTTTCAATTATGCAAAGGAACAAAAATGTTGTTTCATAATTGATAATACTTCTATCATGTTAAAAGGAACCACGGCAAAGGCTGATAAAAATAGCGAATAAGTAGATTAGTCCATAATGAAAAGGGATAAAAAAGCTACACCCTAAAAAAATTTGAAGAAATTTGAAAACTTACAAATAGCTCGTACCAAAAGGTCTCCGAGCAAACATTAAGACGCGAAACTCGGACTAAATAGATCTTCGAGTGAATAACTAAATTAAATTAAATAAAATAGCCAGAAATTCCAACGGTATGCTGGTTTCAGTACCGTGAGTGAAATCTGGCTTGCGACTATTAAACTGAAGATCTATTTGGTCCGAGTTTCACGTCATTATGTTTGCTCGAAGACCTATCTTCTAATACCATGCCGTTTTCTCTGAATTAAACATAATTTCTACTAATATTCACCATGGTAAATAATAAGTTTAATATATAAGATTAAGTAGTTTTATTTGTTATAACTGTCCGTTTAAAATATCTAGATAAACAAAACTTTATTTCTTTAGCCGCTTTGTATATTTATTTCCATCAACTATTAATAATAAAATTTAAAGCGGAACTCCTCCAAAACTAACTCTTTTTTGAAATCATCGAAACGGAAAGAATATTAACTTTGGAGGACTTTTCGAGGAAGTCTAACTCTACAGTAATAATAATGGTTCAATCCGGATGTTCCTGTCCATAAATCACATTGGAGGCCAGCCCTCCCGCCCCCAAACCTCATTGGACGAGTCGGTTAACTTAAGGCGCGGCGTAGAAATTGAAATAAAATGGAATTACGACGAATTTGCGCTGTGGAAAAGAAACGAAGTTAGCGGGTATTTTCTTAAAACCTTTTTGCTCTTGGCCAAGTTTTGTCGGAAGCCGGGTTGAATCTGATTTGAGAAATCTCTTTCGAAGCGAAACCGCGTTTCAGGATTCCGGATTTTTCAATCTGAATAAATTTATCCCGCGAACCGAATGAACACTTTTTCCTTTTTTTTCCCCAATTGGAAATAGTTTTTGAATGTCTTTTTTTAAATGAAAAAACTGCGATATTCCCCACATCCCGGTCTCGGGTCGCTGCCCATGGTTCGGCTCTCTTGCAAGGCTACTGTATTTTCCTTATTTTGCAACCGGAAAAATAATATTTGTTTATTGGGATCAACTTTGCATTACTTTTGATCAGCTGTTTATATTTAAGTACTCCCTTTTCTTGTCCTGTAATTCATTTTAGAATTTTTCGAAAATTTCAATTTTTTAACTGGTTTTCTTATTTAAGTACTTCCTTTTCTTGTCCTGTAATTCATTTTAAAATTTTTCTAAAATATCATTTTTTTAACTGGTTTTCTTATTTAAGTACTTCCTTTTCTTCTCCTGTAATTCATTTTAGAATTTTTCGAAAATTTCAATTTTTAACGGGTTTTCCTATTTAAGTACTTCCTTTTCTTGTCCTGTAATTCATTTTAGAATTTTTCGAAAATATCAATTTTTTAACTGGTTTTCTTATTTAAGTACTTCCCTTTCTTCTCCTGTAACGTATTTTAAAATTTATATGTAAAATGTCACTCTTAATCTGGTATCTATACTATAAGTACTCACCTTTCTTATACGTTTTTTGAATGTCGCAAAGTTTAAAATTAAATTTTAAATTTAAATTCTTTTAAAATCGAAAGTTACAATATTCTTGTTTTGTAGCTTATTTTAAAATTTCTGTATTAAATCTCACTTTTCAATATATACATACCTTGACAAGATTTTAGAACTTTTCTTTAAATAACCCTTTTAATTTGGTATTTTTATTCAAGTACTCACTCCTCTTATTGTGCTGTATCGTATTTTATAAATGTTCTAAAAATGGCCCTTTTGATCTTTCTTGTTCTGTAACTTACTTGACAATTTCTACATAAATTTAATTTTTGATAAGTACTCACTTTAGAATATTAGAATATTTCTAAAAATCACACTTTTGATTTGGTGTCCATGTTCAAATTCTCACTTTTCTTTTCCTGACACATTTTATAATATTTCTAAAAATCACACTTTTGATTTGGTGTCCATGTTCAAATTCTCACTTTTCTTTTCCTGACACATTTTATAATATTTATAAAAATCACACTTTTGATTTGGTGTCCATGTTCAAATTCTCACTTTTCTTTTCCTGACACATTTTATAATATTTATAAAAATCACACTTTTGATTTGGTGTCCAATGTCCATGTTCGAGTACTCACTTTTCTTTTCCTGGCCAATATTTTAGAATATTTCTAAAAATCACACTTCAGATTTGGTGTCCATGTTCAAGTACTCACTTTTCTTTTCCTGACAAATATTTTAGAATATTTTGATCCAGGGTCTTTATTTATGAACTTTCTTTTCTTCTTTTATAACTTATTTAAGAATTTCTGTAAAAGCCACATTTTTTAAGATTTCTCTTAAAGCCACGTTTTTTGGAGAAATGTAGGTGGCAATAAGGAAATCGGAACATTTTCTTTAAATAAAATTAATAAATGAAGAAAGAAAGTTCTTATTCCTCTGGCTCGGAAGTAAACTTTAAAATCAATTTGAATAATTTGTAAACCGCGGAAGAGACAATCCTTTGTGGAAATTCGTTCATTGTATGGCGTTGGAAGCAGACACGGCAGTCTCGGACGAAATTAATAATAAGCAGAACTTCAACGGGAGCTTCGGAAGGCGTTGACATTACTACCAAGTAACCTCGTTTAATCTTTCCGCTCGCTGAAGTAGGGAGTTCCTTTGAGTTTGGGATTTCCTTCGCGCCGTTCTTTTGTTCCAGCCCTGGAAAAGAGTTTTGTTTCTTTCTCGGGTTTGGTTCCTTCCGTCTTTTCTTGTTTCTGAATAATCCGTCGACTTCCTTTGTTTTCCTCTAAAATTCTACACTTTCTTCTACGCTCTTTGATTAATCTGGCTATTTCCGTTTTTACCGCCATCTAGCCTCCAGCCCTTTTTTCATTCTTCTTTTTTCCACAATGTCCCGTTTTTTTCAGTTTTTGCCAATGTTTCGTAGATTTTCTACGATTGTCTCATTCAAAAACATTCACTTTGGAGTTGTGGAAACTAATTTTTATTGCATAAAAATATTTGGTTTTATCTTTAACCTATCTGTGTCTTTTGTTTAAGTTTTTATCGTATTGTCTATAAGTTTAATATAATATCAGAGGTTTTTAATACGATTAAAGAGTTTAAGTGATCGTCTAAGCCCTTAAAATGGAACACGTAACTTCGCAGGCTCAAAACATCTTTCAATGGAACTATTTTCAAATAAATATTTACTAATTTATTTATACTAAGGGTTTCTCCCAATTTATTATATATAATTTATTACATATTATATATTATATATTTTATATCATATATTACATATTACATATTATATATTTTATATCATATATTACATATTACATATTATATATTTTATATCATATATTACATATTACATATTATATATTTTATATCATAAATTACATATTACTTATTATATATTATATATTATATATTTTATATCATATATTACATATAAATTATATATTATATATTATATATTTTTATTATATATTACATATCATATTATATATTATATATTTTATATTATATATTACATATCATATTATATATTTTATATTATATATTACATATCATATTATATATTATATATTACATATCATATTATATATTTTATATTATATATTACATATCATATTATATATTATATATTTTATATCATATATTACATATTACATATTCATATTACATATCACATAATAATATATAAAATATAATATATTATATATTATATATTATTATCTATTATATCGTATATATTTTTTATGATAAATTATATATTATACATATTATATATTTCATATTTCATTCTATATATTTCATATTTCATTCTATATATTTCATATTTCATATTATATATTATATATTACATATTATCAATTTCATATTTCATATTATATATTATATATATTACATATTATCAATTTCATATTTCATATTATATATTATATATTACATATTATCAATTTCATATTTCATTCTATATATTTCATATTCCATTCTATATATTTCATATTTCATTCTATATATTTCATATTTCATATTATATATTACATATTATCTATTTCATATTTCAAATTACATATTACATATCCTATATTAAATTTAATAAATTTGTCTGGTAGCTTTCTTGAGATATATACCGATAGTTCACTTAAAAAGAGATTTTCCTTAAAATTATAAAACAAAATTACTATCAGTTTTTTCTCAAATTCTCTAAATATTATTTTACTTTCGTTTCTCAATCAACACATTAAATCTGTCTTAATAGAGTTGAAAAACGCTTATCCAACATTTCAATTTTATTTCTCTTTTAACGGTATCGATCGCTGTTGTCGTTATGATTAACGATGAAAGGGAGATAGCGTAAAATGATGATTTTTCCATTTGGCGTCTCTCATTAGGAGGAGCATTCTTTGCTTTTTATCCACGAACGTCTTCTCAGGCCTTTTCTGTCTCGTTTTCCGTCTAGAAATATACTCATTCTGCTTTTTATCCACAACCGCGATTGGGGATTGGTGCGTACTACTTTCATGTGTCTCGTAGCCTGCAGCCGCCGCTGCCGCCACCGCCGTCGTATTGTACGTAATTATTCAACCGTTAGGTTCTACTAATAAATTATACATCAACTGATAGGAATTTACTTGCCCTTGATATCCCAATAGTAATTTTGGTAATCGGTAGAGTAGTACTTGAGGTTAAATTACGCGAAAAGGTAGAAAAGTTCATATTAAAAGGGGACAAATTAAGCTACAAATTTATAGTAATGATAAAACTTACGAATTACTAGGTCTTCGAGAATGAAACGAAAACGCGAAACTCGGACCAAAAAGATCTTTGAGTTTTTATTGTATTCTCGAAAATCTATTTCTTTAATTGCATTATAGCTCATAGGTGGTTTTTATTACCTTTATACCAGTACTTGAACAGGACATCTTTTTATTATTTCTACAAACCTGTATAGCTGAATGACTTACAATAGAAGGGGAATTCCAAACCCAAATATATATATATTTATTTGCGTTCAGGGCCTCAAAACTTGGGCATTGCCCACTTTTGTGATATTTATCAATTTTCGCCTAGAAATCTGTATACATTTCTTAAATTAAGCTCAATTTAATTGAAAATTATATTTTTCGTTAGGCCTTGACAATTCTGACCGACATTTACCGTTTCAGTTATTGATTTTAATTTCAAATAAGCTTTTTAATACGTTATAGCAAGTGGCGGATCTAGTGTAGTACCTAAATGTTACGATACATGTCGTTTTCGACAGCTTGTCCAACCTAGTGTATTAGTTCCGATTGGTTGAGATTTCTAAAGCTTACGAACTGGAACTAGATAATTATAATTGCCCTCAAACTATAGTCCCTCGAATTGGACACGTTCACCGTCTCACGACGGAGGCTTATCGACAAATTTTATTTCATAAATTATAATTAGCATACCTCGAATTGAACAAAAATCATTTAAAATATGAAAGGTACACGCCTCATTATGTTTATCAACAGAGATTGTAGTAGATTAAGTATTTAAGTTATGCGTAAAAGTTTTCGTCGGTGAAGCTGGGAAATTGCAGCATGGATACCGTATAAGACGACAGGTAGCCCGCCGTACCTCCTGTATTATAAAAACGCCGGCAGCATTGCCGCGTTTAAAATAAATCGAAAGACGCGCCGGCTTGTTTCTTTTATTTTTATTAAATATACGGTCTTTTTTACCAGTTTTGTCGTTTAATTCTTATATATTGACCGTTGGTGGCCTCCTACTTTTGTTTCTTTTCCGTCAAGGACATAATTCCAATGGCGCCGTATAGATAACAGCTATACAATTTTGCCTTGGCGGAATAGAAAATTGGAAGCCGAGCTGGGATCTAATGCGCATGGCCGGAATCAAGTTTCGCCAGTTTTTCTCTTTGCCGCTTATCCTCTTAATACAGTATCCTTGATTGCAGGAACTTTTCGACAGGTAAAATTGAAATATTTCGCGCTGCTGCAACGATAGGGGGCGAGAGGTTTTTGAGGAGTGTTATTTTACTCGCTTTAATTCAGGGTTGGAAAAAAGCCAGAGCAGTGTTTATAATTGGTTATAACGGTTTTTTGTTACAGTTAAAGCCGGCTAAAATGTAAACAGCCTCTTTTACTTAAGTCACTTTCTAAGTAGGAAATTGTCTGCTGTTATTTTTGTAAATTAGAAACTAAACAAAGAAAGCAAAATAACTATATTAAATATTTAAATTCTTTTGATTTTCCCCTAGTTTTTGTTAGGGACGCGCTGACCGAGTCACCGAAGCGAGGCAGCGAACTTTTGAACTTTAAACCGGCCCCTGTCCTTCTCAATTAGAGGATAATTTGAATTCACCCCAATTTTTTTAAATATGAAACAAAAGCTAAACTAAGTAAAAGCTATTATTTTAGTAAAATATTGTAATTTTTTTAAAAAGTCAAAAAATCTTTATTTTTTTCAAGTGGCTATAACCAGTTTTAACCTGGTGGTTATAACTGGTATGGTTGATTCCATGCCAACCCTAATTGTACCTCAACAACTCGGAACATTTGAACTCATTTTCCCAAGTTTCTTGACTGCACGAGTCCTGCTATAATAATGTGAAATTAATTTCACAATTGTTGGTGTTTACTACGTATTTGAACTACGGGAGTATTATATATCCACAAATATTTCTGATTGAAGGAGTTTGATATAATGCGGGTGGTTGAAAATTGATTAAAAATTGAACTTTAGTTGGCAAATTGGAACAGATCCGGGGACTGTGTGTACAGAAAGGTCCGTGACATCTTGTTTCAGTTGTTCGTCGCTGATCTTCTCGATTAGAGAGCGTTAGAGTAAAAAAAGTTGTTTTATACTCTGTTACGTGACTTTCAGGTTTCGTCTTCAATCCGGGTGACTTATCTTTTCTTAAATGTAAAAACGTTCGGGAGATATATCGTATTTTCTGGCCGAAACTTGTCTAGTTCCTTCGATTTCGGACTCAAGAAAAGCGCAGTCAACTCAATTTGTATCTACGCTCGTATTTCGCTTTTTTCATTTAAATTTACACTTGGTTGCTGATATTCTGAAATACGCTTATACCAAGATAAATCTAATTTATTTTTTTCTGCGAAATGTATTTAGATAAAAAAAACTGCGGTGCGTTAAACCAGAAGTAAATAAGATATTTGTTACGAGATAAGTATCCATGTGGGTCCCAGAAAGTGTAAAATGTACCTTCGCAGGCTAGAGGCACCTCAAATTAGATTTGGAAGATCATAGTTCAAAATTTTCCGCCTAACGTTGTAAAATGTTAAATTTACATTAGGAACACATTTTTGGCTTAAATATGTCTATCGAGATAATAGTCCTTTCTATAAAGTAACATTAGCCTTCTTGGTTTGATGTTGCTGGTGCGTCACGGGTGACGTATCGATGATGTTTCACTACGAAAAGCCCTGAACATAAAGAGTAAATTCGACGAGGCACCCTGAACTGAACTTCTACGTATTTCGTGACGAATGAGCTACATAAAAACAAGATCAGCAAGCGCAGCTTATTTTATAGAAAGGCCTATTGCCCCAAATTATGTCTAAATGCTTTCAAACTTTAAACATAGTTACAGAAGCTGAGATTTTTACAATTTGGTGGCAATTGCTGCAAATGTTGTTGTATTTTTCTGCTAATAAGAATAACATTTTTAAGTTAATTTTTAATGTTTCTGGCTTAGTTTCTCTTTTCTGTGTAATAGTCGCAAGCCAGATTTCCCGCACGGTACTGATGAGTTCCAAATAGAACGAAACCGGTCTACCGTTGGAATTTCTGACTATTTTAGTTAGATTTATTTAGTTTTTTACTCGAAGACCTATTGGTACGAGTTTTTTGTATCTTTTTTAGTGTCTTCAAATTTGTTGAGGGTTTAGCCTTAGACCAAGAAACATAGGGACGTCGCACGGTAGATATTTCGCGCCCGAAGCTTCGTTGCACAGCCCTACAATATTTCAGCACGTGGCCTGCAACAGCATGGCTCCAAAAAACTAAATTACTGGTATGTTTTTTAATATTTGTGTCCCTAAAATATTTAAAAAATATAAAATAATTTAAAAATATGTAACTCTTAGCTGATTATTTTTTTTTTCAAGTTCTGTAAAAAACGTTATTTTATATTTCATGGATGGCGCCTATTACCTATCTGTATCACCTAACCCCCCTCTCCCTACCGCAGCCGCAACAAAGCCCCGCCAAAAAATAAACCGTTGAGTATGCTATGAGCGAGACGTCCCTGTGTTTCTTGCTCTAAGGTTTAGCTTTATGGGCTATTCTACCTTTCCGCGTATTTTATCATTCATAAAATGTTTAAGTCGCATGATTTTTCTTTTCTCTAGCTACGTTTTTAAAACCAAATGTATACGAGTGCTTTTTTCAAATTCAATATAGAAATGATACAACATTTTGTTATAATTAAACGCAGACTATTGCCTACTCAACCAAATATTCGTGTGGCAGATTCAACTAAATCCTAGATACTTATTCTGAAATCATATTCTGTCTCTTTGTTAAAGGTTTAAAATCAATATAATGACGTATGCATGCTTCTTTTGAAACGTTTTTTATAAATCCGAAAAATATGTGAGCACAAACCTAATTAGCTATGCTAATACCCAAGACGCGACCTTAGGCCCAAGTCAACTAACGATTGTTAATGCCTTGTAAATCAGGCGGCCGTGTTACAATGCGTGGGAGGGTGGTGGCAAGCCCTTCATGTCACGCGAGCCAATAGCGCCACACTTTTAACTCCTACCGTTAATCTCTACATGTTTTTATGGAAAGGGCAAAACCCATCTAATCAGCTGGGAGATAACTTAGAAACTCAACGCGGAAGGAGTGATTCCAAGTTTTCAGCCAGTGCTGGGATCGAACCCGGCTCTTCTTGCTTTGAGGCGAGAGTCTCCACAGACTTACAATAGGAGTATTGGTAGATGGATACTACTGCCCTCAATATACTATCTCTGTCTGCCCCGGTAAATCTATTTAACTCAAGTTACAGGGGCAGAAAGAAACACGGCGTCAACAAAGGGATCATCTGGATATTTTCACCGGGTTCCGAATAAGATTGTTTCGCGAGAAAATTGTTAAGTGGACAAAAAAGAGCTAGTTGATGACGTCACCTTCACCTAAAAGCTCTCTATAGCGAGTGCAATTTCACGCACGAGCAAGGTAGGATCCTGTATAGGTTCTCTAACTTAGAAAAGATTGATTTATTTTTAGAAAGGAATTACTCGCTTCATTTTATTTATCGACTTTTTTTTTTCAAACCACCGTTTAAATTACAATTTCTTAAACTTTTATATAACCAATTTTAAAAATAAAAGGTCTAAAATTTACTAAGCCTTCACCGATAACAACGGTTCCATTTTTTCAAAATTGAACGTGAACGCCCCAGCTTCTCTACGAAACCACGTCGGAAATCGATTTCAGCGACGCCAAGTTTGTCCACATTGAACTAAAATAACCCATGATTTTCTTATTCCCAGGATTAACGCGTGCTTTTTAAAGCTGTACAGTGAGTCCCCTTAGATTCTTGGTCCATGCCCCTAATATACCCGCCATGGATACCCGCTGGAATTGTTCAAACGTCATACATATTCTATGATAGTATATCATACATTTATAAGCGCAATCCTAGCTTGGCAAAGGGGGCTTTATGCTGTTTTGAGCCCAACTGCGGGCGCCAATGTCGCGGAGTACTACGCTCCTAGACTGCTGAACACCTGATCCCAAATTTGGTGTAAATCGGCTTATTGTCAATTGCAAATAATCCTATATGTCCTAATCTAACCAAGAACGTATTAATTTACCGAGAACGTACGAGGTGGGGTGGCGGAGTGGTTAGCACTTTCGCCTCGCAGCAAGAGGAGCCAGGTTCGATCCCAGCTAGTGGCACTGTGTGAAAATCCGGAACCACTCCTTCTGCGTAGAGTTTGTAACTTATCTCCCCACTGGTTAAAGGGGTTTTCCACCGAGATCTTCGGTTTGCCCATAAAAACTTGCTGAGGTTAACGGTAATAGTAAGTGTAGGGAGCTGACGGTTGGCTCGCGTGGCGTGAAGGGCTTGCCACCACCCTCCTACGCATTATAACCCGGCCACCTGTTACTTGATCACGCACAAGCAACATTGCTTATGTGGTCGAAGGTGATGCCTTGGGTATTAGCTCTATTTAAAAAAAAATCAAATTGGAAGATTAATGCCATCTGACGGGGACGTGTTTTAAACGGCCACACCGGCGTTTGAAAAATTTGGCCAGAATTTCGTACGTGGTAGCAGATACACCCAATCCCATTCTGGAAACTGGTGCGTGAAACAAGTCGAATTCAAACGCCAGTGTAGCCCGCTAAAACGGTTTTTTACACAAAATTGAGCATCTACTCTATTGTTATTTATGTTCAACTAACAATTTAGCGATCCTGTTAAAATTAACAGGAATCGCAAAACGTCATTGCACCAGGCCCTTAAATGGTAAAATACAATTTTAATTAAAGTGACTCGAGCTAAAATAATAATTAAATTTAGCTTTACCATAACTATTTGTACAAGTTTTATATAAAAAAAGGGTTATTAATGTAGCGAAACAATTGGAAAATGTGGAATTTCAGTTTCACAAAGGATTTTAGGTAGGAGATCAGGCCTAGATGGTAGACTCGTGGGTCCGTATTAACCAAAACAAGTTTTTGATCTAATTATTTGGAGATGTTATAAGGACTACCTTTGCATTTTAGCGTGCTCATCTACCAGAAATAAAAATATTAAAATGTTTTGAAGATATTTTATTAATTATATTGTGCCTCTTAATTTAAAAAAATTAATAAATATAAAGAGCCTAATATGACTAAAATGGACGTCTAGCTACAACGTGTTTTTGACGCACGATTTGGAAATAAATGGGTTTTAACTTGGAAGCGTGGCTTTTGATAACGACGACGTATCGGAAATTAAACCTTAATTGGGTTTGTGATGGAACCACGCGGAGGACTAGAGCTTTAAGGAGAACAGTATGCGACATAATTAACCAGCGAAAATATAGTATTATAGCGCCGTGCTGTCCGATTTTCCATTGTACAATCAAGAATAACAATGTCATCTTTGTACAGCCAACGCTACACATTTTAATCATATTTAATCATACGAGTGTATGCTAATATAAGAAAACCACCTAACGAATTTGTTAATCTGTATACGTATTGGTCAGTGGTAAAAATAGGTCTAGAACCATAATAATAATAAAAATAATCAGGCACCACCTTAAGCCAAAGTCATCAAGCGACTTTTAAAGCCATTAATTCAAGTGGCCGGGTTACTATGCGTAGGAGGGTCGTGTCAAGCCCTACATGCCACGCGAGTCAACAGCTCCCTACACTAACTATTACCGTTAACCTCAACAAGTTTTTACGGAAGGAGAAACCAAAGAGCTAAGGTGAAAACCCTTTAACCAGTGCAGTGGGGAGATAACTTGCAAACTCAACGTGGAAGAAGTGGTTCCGAGTTTTCCATCAGTGCCACAAGCTGGGATCGAACCCGGCTCCTCTTGCAAATATTCCAAAGTGCTAACATAATAGTAATTGTGTAAATATTTTAGAGGTGGGGGACGCTTCTCCTGTCCGCCCCTGTCTACGGCCTTGAATATGTTACTACATAGTTCATTGACAGTGACGCCAAAATTAAAGAAATAGTGCCCCTGGTAGTCTTCCTGAAATCTGTAATCGTCGAAGCTCTCTTGGGGCCTTAAGGCTTAGATAAAGTTAAAACTCTTTCAAAATGAAAACTAACGCTTACTTCGATAAAATAATTACGAATCTCTAGATTTTGAGATTTAAACGCGGAGCCTATTAAGGGGAAATCTACATTTTCTAAATATTTGAGGATTGGCTGAATTTGAATTTGGTTGAGCCACAAAGCTCAATAAAAAAGAAATAAGTTCAATTAAAAAAGAAATAAGTTCAATTAAAAAAGAAATAAGTTCAATAAAAAATAAAATAAGTTAATTAAAAAATGAAATAAGATAATTAAAAATGAAATAAGTTAATTAAAAAAGGAAATATGTTCAATAAAAAATGAAGTTAATTCAAAAATGAAATAAGTTAATTAAAAAATGAAATAAGTTCATTAAAAAATGAAATAAGTTAATTAAAAATGAAATAAGTTAATTAGAAAATGAAATAAGTTAATTAAAAAATGAAATAAGTTAATTAAAACATGAAATAAGTTAATTAAAAATGAAATAAGCTAATTAAAAAATGTAATAAGTTAATTAAAAATGAAATAAGTTAATTAAAAAATGAAATAAGTTAATTAAAAAATGAAATAAGTTAATTAAAAAATGAAATAATTTAATTAAAAAATGAAATAAGTTAATTAAAAAATGAAATATGTTCAATAAAAAATAAAATAAGTTAATTAAAAAATGAATTAAGATAATTAAAAATGAAATAAGTTAATTAAAAAAGGAAATATGTTCAATAAAAAATGAAGTTAATTCAAAAATGAAATAAGTTAATTAAAAAATGAAATAAGTTCATTAAAAAATGAAATAAGTTAATTAAAAATGAAATAAGTTAATTAGAAAATGAAATAAGTTAATTAAAAAATGAAATAAGTTAATTAAAAATGAAATAAGCTAATTAAAAATGAAATAAGTTAATTAAAAAATGAAATAAGTTAATTAAAAAATGAAATAAGTTAATTAAAAAATGAAATAATTTAATTAAAAAATGAAATAAATTAATTAAAAAATGAAATATGTTCAATAAAAAATGAAGTTAATTCAAAAATGAAATAAGTTAATTCAAAAATGAAATAAGTTAATTCAAAAATGAAATAAGTTAATTAAAAATGAAATAAGTTAATTAAAAAATGAAATAAGTTAATTAAAAAATGAAATAAGTTAATTAAAAAATGAAATAAGTTAATTAAAAAATGAAATAATTTAATTCAAAAATGAAATAAGTTAATAAAAAAATGAAATATGTTCAATAAAAAATGAAGTTAATTCAAAAATGAAATAAGTTAATTAAAAAATGAAATAAGTTAATTCAAAAATGAAATAAGTTAATTAAAAATGAAATAAGTTAATTAAAAAATGAAATAAGTTAATTAAAAATGAAATAAGATAATTAAAAATGAAATAAGTTATTTAAAAAATGAAATAAGTTAATTAAAAAATGAAATATGTTCAATAAAAAATGAAGTAAGTTAAATAAAAAATGAAGTAAGTTAAATAAAAAATGAAGTAAGTTAAATAAAAAATTAAATTAATTTAATTAAAAAGATAAATAAGTTAAACAATGAAATAAATCTTGTAACCGAAAACTTTCACGAACGTGGTAGTAGACTAAATTTCTTAAAACGTAGCGTCCTTCAGGATTAAAATCAATAATTGTAGAGTACGCTATTATTCCCTCGTTAAGTATTTGCAGCCTCGCGTGCCGACCTCACGCGTCCGAGATCAATCGGAGCGTTTAAAAGATTGCGCGGCTTCGACCCGCGTTGTTTTCGAGTAATTGTGTAAATATTTTAGAGGTGGGGGACGCTTCTCCTGTCCGCCCCTGTCTACGGCCTTGAATATGTTACTACATAGTTCATTGACAGTGACGCCAAAATTAAAGAAATAGTGCCCCTGATAGTCTTCCTGAAATCTGTAATCGTCGAAGCTCTCTTGGGGCCTTAAGGCTTAGATAAAGTTAAAACTCTTTCAAAATGAAAACTAACGCTTACTTCGATAAAATAATTACGAATCTCTAGATTTTGAGATTTAAACGCGGAGCCTATTAAGGGGAAATCTACATTTTCTAAATATTTGAGGATTGGCTGAATTTGAATTTGGTTGAGCCACAAAGCTCAATAAAAAAGAAATAAGTTCAATTAAAAAAGAAATAAGTTCAATTAAAAAAGAAATAAGTTCAATAAAAAATAAAATAAGTTAATTAAAAAATGAAATAAGATAATTAAAAATGAAATAAGTTAATTAAAAAAGGAAATATGTTCAATAAAAAATGAAGTTAATTCAAAAATGAAATAAGTTAATTAAAAAATGAAATAAGTTCATTAAAAAATGAAATAAGTTAATTAAAAATGAAATAAGTTAATTAGAAAATGAAATAAGTTAATTAAAAAATGAAATAAGTTAATTAAAAATGAAATAAGCTAATTAAAAATGAAATAAGTTAATTAAAAAATGAAATAAGTTAATTAAAAAATGAAATAAGTTAATTAAAAAATGAAATAATTTAATTAAAAAATGAAATAAATTAATTAAAAAATGAAATATGTTCAATAAAAAATGAAGTTAATTCAAAAATGAAATAAGTTAATTCAAAAATGAAATAAGTTAATTCAAAAATGAAATAAGTTAATTAAAAATGAAATAAGTTAATTAAAAAATGAAATAAGTTAATTAAAAAATGAAATAAGTTAATTAAAAAATGAAATAAGTTAATTAAAAAATGAAATAATTTAATTCAAAAATGAAATAAGTTAATAAAAAAATGAAATATGTTCAATAAAAAATGAAGTTAATTCAAAAATGAAATAAGTTAATTAAAAAATGAAATAAGTTAATTCAAAAATGAAATAAGTTAATTAAAAATGAAATAAGTTAATTAAAAAATGAAATAAGTTAATTAAAAATGAAATAAGATAATTAAAAATGAAATAAGTTATTTAAAAAATGAAATAAGTTAATTAAAAAATGAAATATGTTCAATAAAAAATGAAGTAAGTTAAATAAAAAATGAAGTAAGTTAAATAAAAAATGAAGTAAGTTAAATAAAAAATTAAATTAATTTAATTAAAAAGATAAATAAGTTAAACAATGAAATAAATCTTGTAACCGAAAACTTTCACGAACGTGGTAGTAGTCTAAATTTCTTAAAACGTAGCGTCCTTCAGGATTAAAATCAATAATTGTAGAGTACGCTATTATTCCCTCGTTAAGTATTTGCAGCCTCGCGTGCCGACCTCACGCGTCCGAGATCAATCGGAGCGTTTAAAAGATTGCGCGGCTTCGACCCGCGTTGTTTTCGAGTAATTGTGTAAATATTTTAGAGGTGGGGGACGCTTCTCCTGTCCGCCCCTGTCTACGGCCTTGAATATGTTACTACATAGTTCATTGACAGTGACGCCAAAATTAAAGAAATAGTGCCCCTGATAGTCTTCCTGAAATCTGTAATCGTCGAAGCTCTCTTGGGGCCTTAAGGCTTAGATAAAGTTAAAACTCTTTCAAAATGAAAACTAACGCTTACTTCGATAAAATAATTACGAATCTCTAGATTTTGAGATTTAAACGCGGAGCCTATTAAGGGGAAATCTACATTTTCTAAATATTTGAGGATTGGCTGAATTTGAATTTGGTTGAGCCACAAAGCTCAATAAAAAAGAAATAAGTTCAATTAAAAAAGAAATAAGTTCAATTAAAAAAGAAATAAGTTCAATAAAAAATAAAATAAGTTAATTAAAAAATGAAATAAGATAATTAAAAATGAAATAAGTTAATTAAAAAAGGAAATATGTTCAATAAAAAATGAAGTTAATTCAAAAATGAAATAAGTTAATTAAAAAATGAAATAAGTTCATTAAAAAATGAAATAAGTTAATTAAAAATGAAATAAGTTAATTAGAAAATGAAATAAGTTAATTAAAAAATGAAATAAGTTAATTAAAACATGAAATAAGTTAATTAAAAATGAAATAAGCTAATTAAAAAATGTAATAAGTTAATTAAAAATGAAATAAGTTAATTAAAAAATGAAATAAGTTAATTAAAAAATGAAATAAGTTAATTAAAAAATGAAATAATTTAATTAAAAAATGAAATAAGTTAATTAAAAAATGAAATATGTTCAATAAAAAATGAAGTTAATTAAAAAATGAAATAAGTTAATTCAAAAATGAAATAAGTTAATTCAAAAATGAAATAAGTTAATTAAAAATGAAATAAGTTAATTAAAAAATGAAATAAGTTAATTAAAAAATGAAATAAGTTAATTAAAAAATGAAATAAGTTAATTAAAAAATGAAATAATTTAATTCAAAAATGAAATAAGTTAATAAAAAAATGAAATATGTTCAATAAAAAATGAAGTTAATTCAAAAATGAAATAAGTTAATTAAAAAATGAAATAAGTTAATTCAAAAATGAAATAAGTTAATTAAAAATGAAATAAGTTAATTAAAAAATGAAATAAGTTAATTAAAAATGAAATAAGATAATTAAAAATGAAATAAGTTATTTAAAAAATGAAATAAGTTAATTAAAAAATGAAATAAGTTAATTAAAAAATGAAATAATTTAATTCAAAAATGAAATAAGTTAATAAAAAAATGAAATATGTTCAATAAAAAATGAAGTTAATTCAAAAATGAAATAAGTTAATTAAAAAATGAAATAAGTTAATTCAAAAATGAAATAAGTTAATTAAAAATGAAATAAGTTAATTAAAAAATGAAATAAGTTAATTAAAAATGAAATAAGATAATTAAAAATGAAATAAGTTATTTAAAAAATGAAATAAGTTAATTAAAAAATGAAATATGTTCAATAAAAAATGAAGTAAGTTAAATAAAAAATGAAGTAAGTTAAATAAAAAATTAAATTAATTTAATTAAAAAGATAAATAAGTTAAACAATGAAATAAATCTTGTAACCGAAAACTTTCACGAACGTGGTAGTAGACTAAATTTCTTAAAACGTAGCGTCCTTCAGGATTAAAATCAATAATTGTAGAGTACGCTATTATTCCCTCGTTAAGTATTTGCAGCCTCGCTGCCGACCTCACGCGTCCGAGATCAATCGGAGCGTTTAAAAGATTGCGCGGCTTCGACCCGCGTTGTTTTCGAGTTGACCTTTCATGATATAAAAGTGGGCGTCATCAACCGCCTTAAACACGTCATATCGCGGATGAATTTGGGATTCCATTCGGAACTAATTGGAAACAGCCGCTATTGAAGCTATAAAGACGAACTTAGAGCGCTCCAATCAAACGTAACTTTTCCCATCCCATAATTCCGTCGCTCGGCGACAGCTAAACCACTTTGTCCGTCGGCGGACGTATCGACACGGCCCAAAAACAAACCAAAGTATTGCTCGGGGATTCCGATCCTTCGCGCGTGTCAGCTTGGAATTTCCCAGGAGAAGCAGTCGGGATATTTACAAGCAGCGGTTCAGTTTTCTCTCTTTGCAAATGATCCTTTTCTTCGTACTTTTTACCATAATACTTGTCAGATGCAATTGGTATTAAATAACAATAGATGGGGTATATCTTACTGATTTTGGGACATTTTTACGAGGGCTTTTTCCTCCGCATTAACCTTATGGCTCATATTTTCACGATTCGGAGAACTTTATTTTTCGTGAACGTTCTATAGACAGTAGCGTCTATGAGAGATGTATGTATCCCGTTACTACTAACGGTTTTTATTTGAAACTATTTTCTAAAATTCTGTACACCGAATACAGGCATATGAAACTGACTAGTGGTTCCAACGACAATAGATCTAGTGACTTATAATGTCTTTAAACAGATGACCGGGTTAGAGGTCGCGGATGGTTAACTTTTATTCAATAGATAAAGCTCTCAAAATTATTCGTAAAACATTTTGATCAAGTAATTTATATTTCTGTATTATCCGATTAATTTTTTTCGATAAAAAGCTCAAATTTTACGAATAATACATATTTTTTAATCATTTTCCGAAATATTAACCGCTAAATTTATTTGTTTACATTTTTTTCCCGAAAAAAATCCATTTAAACATGGATAATGATTAACCGTTACCGACCTCTAGACCGGGTTACAACGCGTAGGAGGGTGGTGGCAAGCCCTTCACGCCACTCGAGCCAACAGCTCCATACACTAACTATGTTATATTTCCCCTACCGAGCAATCTGGTCTCATATTATATGATATCTGATTCATTATCCGAAGTAACCGTTTTTAACTTATCTGCTATAATTCATCTCACCAAATTCGGTTATCAGAGCAGTTATTTAACTTATACGTTTAAGTATATCAAAATAAACTGCGATTAAAATTTCGAATTGAATCGGCGGATATGTAAAATCGATAACTGCGAAGCTTCTGAAATCTGCTCACCTTTCTGGCGGGTGACAATAAAAACATAAGTTTCAGGTTTAAATTTTCGGGTTTGCATTTTGACCAGGATCAACTGATCTGGTAATATCTGAACGTCAATGCCGATATCTGAAATATCACATATATTTTATCGATTCTGCTAACGCCAATGTTACCTGAGATTCGGTTGGAAGCCAAGTAAAGCCTTAAGACATGCTAAATCTATTATCAGTGACGTAATCGATTTGGTACAGTCAAAGCTGCAGGCTTGTGCAGTGATAACTCAGAGTGATCAGCTCCTGTTCATAGATATTCACAGATTATTATGTTTTGAAATAAGCTCGAGAACACTTGACTTAAATAGAATTGTTCCAAATTAGTAACTTTTTGATAAAAAAATGTAATCGTTTCTAGGCTTCTGGGTGAAATGTTATATATTTTAGCAATAGAAATAACTGAGTGATAAACTGTTGATAATAATATTTTTAAAGTTTAGTTTAACCGTAATTACCCTTGGATCAAATTTGATTCCAAAATTATATCCTAATTCGGCTTTGATCGTAAATTGGCACCCAATGTTTTGATTTAATGTTTCAACTTTAGTTCCGAGTAGAGATACGAATTGGTAATTTACCCTTGTAATTTACGCGGTAAATTACCCTGGTAACCGTAATTTACAATTTTCTCAGGTAAATTACAAAAATGGTAATTACCATGGTATTTACCAGGGTAATTTACTGTGGTAAATTACCATGGTAATTTACCATCGTATTCGTGATTCACTGTTTCTCAATTTCTTTGATCTTTCGGGCTAAAATGTACGTAAAATACGTCACACAAGATTACAAAACTCAAAACCTAACGTTATTCGCGTTTAAGTGTATTTTGGCATCGTTTAATAAAGTAATTTCACTCCAGCAAACACTAGATCATAGGCGTAACGCACTAACTCTAAGAGCTAGGCACCGATGCACCACCTAGATTCGTTTTCGTAGCGAATTTCCAAGGAGTCGAAGGCCGTGTTAGAATAGTTTGATACGTTTAATAGGAAGAATACTTAATTACTTATGTCTAGCCCTGTTTATGAAAAATCACATTCATGATTCATCTGTCGTCTGCTAATATGTTAGTTATATTTTCACTTTGTTATTCCGAACATCTGCGTTAGTTTAGCGTTACTTCGAAGTAGTCTAGCGAAAGAATATGGTATTCTTTCTATAAAGTTTTATTTGGTAAAAATGGGTAAAAGAGAGAAATTAGACCTAGTTATTCAGAAATATTTTGATCAACAAACGGTGAAGCCCGGTAAATGCGATTTGTTTTAATTGTAAAAAAAAATAAAACTACGGTAATTTACCGCAACACGGTAAATTACGCTGTAAATTACCGCGTAATTTACTGATTTACTGAAGTACGGTAATTTAAGAACTCTAGTTCCGAGTCGATGAAAATTATTTGGGCATAGCCGAAATAGATGCAAACTGGATGTGCCTTGATTCCAGTTGGATCCTAATTTTAACATTGGATCTAGTCATTGTCGTAACAGTTCAGTGTAAAAAAGGAAAGAACTACTTTTTACCACGGCGGAGCACATGTTTTGATAAAATTCCTGCAAGAGGAATGTTAGGCGGAAGCGAAATATTGAAAAGTATTTTGCCCCGCAATTGGTTGGTGGCATTATCCGTTCCAAGTTCCATACTTATTATCCTATTTATTTTTGCTATTATAGAGAGAGAAATATGGTTTCAAAATAAGTAAATAACCCGAGATGTATGTTTCCAAATTGGTATTCGTTAAAGCTGTTGGGATTTCGAATAGTTACGTAATCCCTTCTAAAATCTACTTCCAACAAAATCTCAATTGTACAATTGGGTTCGTATGGTCCTCATTTTGACGCAAATCTCTTCTAGCGAGCTTTGCGGATTCGTTAGAGCAGGGACCCCCGTCCGAAGCTTAACTACGCATTAGTATGTAAGGAATAATGGCTGTTGTGTAAATATCGACAAAACAGAAGCGTCTAAATGGGCTTTGAAAACGAGAGCGCCGTTGATCCATTTTTGGGAAGGCGAGAAGGTTTTGCATCCTGTGATGCGGGGGAAGATGAGGATGGGGAAACCTCTCCCGGAATTGAATCCCATCCACCTGTGACTCCTCAACATCTTCTCTCTCTCATCTCTCTTACGGTGTGTAAGTGTTCAGTATCTCACACCTTTCCTTCTTCTAGCTAGTATCGATTGAAGGCAGTTTTGCGGACACACCTTTGGCCAAAACGTAGCTGCAAGCGCGTGTCTACCCCAATCTTCTGTACGTGCCGTTCTTAGAGATTTTATACATCATTCAGATATATAAATGTGTATATTTTGAATAGAAAAGAATTAATTACAAATATACAAAATATATCTTAGATATAAGTATCCATTTCACTTTGTTGTGAATATTATTGTTTTGAAACACGTACATTTTCTGGTTCCTTCTAAAGGTTTAAAATATGTAAGGAGGAATATATCATACCAGATCTTGTACTAATTCCTATTGAGCCCAGGATATTTTGGTGAAACCTAATTTATCAAAGGCCGACTAATATCACCATGTTATTTAAAACTAAACTGGCGGTTCTAGACCAAGCTTGATAAAAAGTCAATACATAGAAAAATTTTATCGTCGAATTTCATTCAAAATCAACCTCATCTCCGAGGTGTGTTCAACCTAAGTAGATAATCTGAACTAAATCGGCTAATTATTACGGCAGTTGTGGTGTTAGCATTTTCCAAGATAGCGTTGCATTTAACCCAAAAACAATAGTACTCAGCTGCTGGGTGTATCGCGACTTTTTATGAAGAACATAAAATTATTTGAATAACAATTATTATTGTAGTTTCAAGAACCAATAACGAACTAAAAATGATGAAGATATCTGTTTAATTATGCTTGCTGTTATTTCGCTTTTTCTACAAATTAAAATATATAATTTACGTGAACAATTAGATAAGATAAGCCAGTTGTTAAAATACTGAATTTTCTGATTTATTTTTAGTTTCGAATACGATTCCTTGAATAGATTTTTTACATGGTAACCAGGTGTCATCAACCAACGCAGAAAACCTCTCCTAAAACTGCTTAAATTTGCGCTGGTTATGAAAACAGATGGCTTATAGGTTTTTATCCACCATTTTCTAAGATGGCGTCGTATTTTAACCAAAAACAATAAGACGCATCTGCTGGTAATATTTATGATTTTTGTCATTTGTCGAGAGATATATAATATAATTTAAAAATTATAATTTATATTTAAATAAATGATTAAAGAACCATAAAAGTAACTCCTCTACTCAACTAAACTGGTTCGCGTAACATTACATTTATTCATTTTTAAACAAAGTCCATTTTTATTCAAATTTAATATTCAAAAGTATCTTTTCAAATTTAAATTAAACATAACGCTGTTGGGAAATATAAATATTTATGCGGTATGAATACTAGCCTACGGTAGTGTAAAGATGCTAATATAGGTCTGTTTTCGCGGTCTTCAAAAACCGCGAAATAAAGCTTAATACCATCGTAGGGGATATGGTATTTAGCCTAGTCTGTTTGTCGTTGAAATAATACCACCGGGAATTTTGTTGGAGATCTTGTAATAGCTGGAAGGGCAAAAGCCTATTTCTTATTTTGGCACTCCTTCGGGAAGCAAAATCGTCTTTGCATCCTTCTTTACCCACCATCTCTCGGACAATTTGTTTGAAACCAATTTCTCTCCGTAATGCTATTTGCGGAAGCTTAGCTGTTTCAAATTAGGATTAATGGTATAGTCGGAAACAACAAAGAAACAACTCTGTCTGATATAACTTCATTGTCGACTATACCAAATAGTGATCGTGTTATAATATTGCTACCATAAGTCCATGAGTGTATCACGTAGTCGAATTATAATAAGGTTTCATAAGTGTTCTGATAGTCACAATATACGAAAATTGTAATTATGTTCCATAAATGTGTTTGGATGGATCAAATTATAATTATGTTCCATAAATGTGTTTGGATGGATCAAATTATAATTATGTTCCATAAATGTGTTTGGATGGATCAAATTATAATTATGTTCCATAAATGTGTTTGGATGGATCAAATTATAATTATGTTCCATAAATGTGTTTTGATGGATCAAATTATAATTATGTTCCATAAATGTGTTTTGATGGATCAAATTATAATTATGTTCCATAAATGTGTTTGGATGGATCAAATTATAATTAGGCTCCATAAGTATTTCGATGGATCAAATTATAATTATGATCCATAAGTGTTTCGATGGATCAAATTATAATTATGCTCCATATTTTTTTCGATGGATCAAATTATAATTATGCTCCATATTTTTTTCGATGGATCAAATTATAATTATGCTCCATATTTTTTTCGATGGGTCAAATTATAATTATGCTCCATAAGTGTTTGGATGGATCAAATTATAATTATGCTCCATAAGTGTTCGATGGACGAAATTATAATTATGCTCCATAAGTGTTTCGATGGACCAAATTATAATTATGCTCCATAAGTGCGTCCGTTGGTTGATCAAATTATAATTATGCTCCGTAAGTGGGTCCGTTGGTTGATCAAATTATAATTATGCTTCGTAAGTGCGTCCGTTGGTTGATCAAATTATAATTATGCTCCGTAAGTGGGTCCGTTGGTTGATCAAATTATAATTATGCTTCGTAAGTGCGTCTATTGGTCGAATTATGATAATTTTCCAAATGGATCAGTTATTCAAAGGAAAAGTATGTTCCATGTGTGTCAGCTAGTCGAATCATAATTATGACCAATAAGTGTGTCAGATAAAGATTACGGACACAGTTATGTGAAGCATAATTGTAAACGCATGCTGTTACTATACTGTAAACTTTAGTTTTATCTGTAACGAATCAAATTTAGCGGATAATTGGTGAAATATTGCCCATCTAAGGTGATTAATCAAAACATTGTCAAAGGTTTGGGCACGAACGCCTTTAAGTCTACTAAACTCTAACTACCCGGTATTTTCAGCTTTTTAGTGACCCCTAACGATATATCTTTTGGCGAAATAGAGCCCTACTCTTTGGGTCTAACTAAACCTACACATTTTAAATATAACGGACTAAACACGTGTTCTATACCCTTTAAAAACCACGTTATCCATAAATTATCATATATATATTTTTAAGTGGTTGTAGAGATTCTTGTAAGGAAAAAAAGTGTAGACCTAGTAGTTCCTTTCCTAAAGCTCCTGGGAAATGGTTTGGAGCGAGACACTTGTATCTCAGAAGCCATTTTAAAATATTCAAAGCGGGAGCTTTAATAGGTTGTAAGCCATGAATGATTATAGCGCGGAAGACTTGCCCAGCGTGAGATATCGCCATTGCCTTTTCTAGTCTTTTCCGCCGAGGAACCTCGCTATAAACACTGGATTTGTTGGTTTTTCGTGACCCACTTTGTTCTAAAGCATACGACACGTATACGACCGTTTTTGCTACAACGGGATTTTCTTTAGACTGTACTTTTTTTAATAGCACGTTTTAGTTATGAGTATAAACTAAAAATAAAGTTACCTGTTTTGTTGTTGAAACTCAAACGTCGACCATCAATCTGACGGTAAACATTAATATAGCTGCAATACGGACTTCTGATGTTAACAGAGGTTTCGGTTATTGGCTAAAATAATCCTTTAATATTAACAAAAAAATATAATATATCTTTTACGAGATAAATGAATGACATTAGATTTTAAGTAGTACCATGACACGTATCACCATAAAAAAATCAAAAATTTACCACCAACGAAAATAATGTGGGGTGAAATACGTCAAAATAGTGAATTTCTAAAACTTTACACAGAAATATATATATTTTTTTTTAAACGAAATCAATAACAATCAGCTAGGCTAATACCCAAGGCACCACCTTAGGCCTAAGTCATCATGCGACTTTTGAAGCCCTTAATTCAGGTGGCCGGGTTACAATGCGTAGGAGGGTGGTGGCAAGCCCTGCATGCCACGAGATCGAGCCAATAGCTCCCTACACTAACTATTACCGTTAACCTAGACAAGTTTTTATGGAAGGGGAAACCGAAGTACTCGGGGGAAAACCCCTTAAACCAGTGGGGAGAGAACTTGCAAACTCAACGCAGAAGGAGTTGTTCCGAGTTTTCACCCAGTGCCACAAGCTGGGATCAAACCGGCTCCTCTTGCTGCGAGGCGAAAGTGCTAACCACCCCGCCACCCCACCTAATATGTTATTTATAAATAAGTAACTATCTTTACAGATTGAAATTTTTGTATTGTTACCGCCAGCCGGAATAATACACGAAGTATTCGGATTCTGCTTCCGCGGTGTGGTTGGGATTTTTCTAAAATTGGAATTGAAGTTGAGCCTGAGAATGGACATGTTTAATTTTAATGCTGTGGTTGGATACTTCTCTCATACGATATTATAAACTTCTGGTATCAGTTGTGTTCGGAAATTATTTACGCGAACACTTGGAATGCCTAAGAAAAAACTGTGTAGAAATAGGTGGGGTCCAATTAAATATATTAAATCGTGTTAATCACGATTAAAATTTTAATCCGATTTAATCAGGTTTTAATGTTTTAATTTAATCTTGATTTTATCTTTTAATCATGATTTAATCTTTTTAATCGCAAGTTAATCTGTTTAATCACAATCTAATCTGTTTAATCACAATCTAATCAGCTTAATTGTGATTTAATCGACTTAATCCTGATGAAATCGGTTAATAACGATCTCATTTTTAGAATAAATTTATTTTTTAATCATGATTTAATCAAAGTAATCATGATTTAATCATTTTAATCGTCATTTAATTGGCTTAATCACCAACTCAATTAAATCGTGATTTAATCCATTTAATCTTCTTAATCATGATTCAATCGGATTTAATCGATCAAAGGTGCAAAGTTAATTATCGTGATCTGCCCCTCGATTTTATCTCGTACCGTGGAACGCTAACCTCAGGGCGAATGGATATTCAGACTTGACTAGAATAAAAGTTCACTTATCCAATTTCTCTTTCATAACCATCTAAATTCTTTAATCTTTGTGATTATATATTGCCTACAATATAACGCTATCACTACCATTCCGAGCCTTCTAGAATCTTCGAAAGTTGCGTAAATTTAGTCTAAGGTGACGCTGAGAGTAGCTCAATTATTTTTGGTTCAAACGCTTCTTTAATATATAACTATTTCGGAAATATTATTTTTAATTTCTTCAAGAACTTTAGTGAGAGAACGAACCACGGTACCTTAAATCCAATATTTTTGAGTGAACGTCATCCATTTTTTCCCCGGCGACGGCCAGCCTTTGATTTTGAAAATATTTGTTACGTTTGTTCCCAGAAGAGGTAATACCAGACGACAACACAATTTCTCTTTAATTAAGTTATAGAAGCGTCCAAACAACGCTTCGTTGACTTAAGCTAGCTTCCCCATTATTTAATGGTCACTATAAATACGAAATAAATTCTTAAAATGTCGACGACGTAGTTGAATATTTTACCTGAAATGTCCGCTGAATTGTACCGATAAAAATTCGGTAAATGAAAGGCGTAAATTAGGGTCGGTCCCAAACGGGTGGAAGTGAAAACGGCTGAACCAGAAACTAATTAATAAATGCGGTGGGTCTTCAAACAAAGAACGGAGGACCGTATTTTGATCTTAATTACGCGTACCCGGCCCTCCGCTTTTTGGGAGTTTTAAATTACACTCTTAATTATTTAGAAGCGCGTCCCGTAATTTAGGGTCCTACTACACCATAGAGTAGACCTACACCTTTTTGGTCCAGCACGCGTTACCCGAAGGAATATAAGGCTTAACTTTGAGAAGAGGGGTTTTCTAAGAAGGAAGAAAAGATGACTTGACATTTTCATCGTGATTTATCGGCGGCTATTCTTCGCGCGGCTTATTATTATTAAATTAAGCCCGATAACGGAGCAATATTTTCCTATCTTATAAACACAGTATAACCTTCGAAAATCACTGACGTCTTGGAAAATGTATGGCCGGTGTCGCGTTTAACCTTCGCGAAGTTTTGTTTTCTCATAAAAAAACTGGTGTTGGCCGTGTAATAAAAGAAGCGAGCTTTTAAAGAAAACGTCCAAGCTGTAGCTTTAGATTGGCACGTGTTTTTGAGGGTGGTTCGGTGAGGACAAACTCCAAAATGAAGATAGAAAATGAGGCGGGGCCGCCTGTCAAATGGGAACTAGTCCGTTGAAAGAAATTAATGAAGATGGACATGTCGCTTCCTCTCTATTTTTACTTTCGCCGTTCTTTTCCTTGCCTCCGATTTACGGGGACTTAAGTCGGTTGGTTTCTAAAAGCACCATTGTTGGAAAAGGATATTGTTACATTTGACCTATTTCTGGTCTATTGTTTCCAAATGAAGCTCTTGTTACGCACGTACTATAATTAGTTCTTAATTAGGAGGTTAACTATACAAGGTGTTTCAATTTGATTGCCTCAGGCATTTTGCTCAAAAACTATATTGCCTAAAACCTCCTTAAATAAATTGAAATTGGCGTTTTTCCTTGTGCATAACTGACGACGACGTGAGAACACGTCGAAACATGTAGTGCTTTATTATAATAAAGTATTTTTAATTGTGTAAAAGTCGAGTATTTCTTTTAATAAAACCTCCTTTTTTTAAACATTTAGTAACACTTTCTGAAATGTTTTTTCTCCCTCAAAATTAATAACCAATAAAAAAAACGTTCATTTTTAGCAGTCATACAAACATTACAATTTAGATAGGTTTCTTTTTAAATTAGTTGTAAAAAAGGCTTTCGTCACCTACTACCAACTTGTTATTTTTCATGACCCAATATCTCAGTGACAAATTGATCTATTCCGACCAAACCAATTTCATTAAAGGTTTTCGTCTAACATCTAGCGTTAAAAAAATAAAAATTTACAAGTTATAACGAACTTCCCCGATAGTGTGCATCCTGAAAATGTACAATTTCTAGGTAATATAGGTTTTGGGGCAAATTCCTGGGGCGATCAAATTATAACACTCTGTATCTCGCTCTGTATAGTAAAAATTGACTTACGTATTTGATAATTTAGTGGCTGGTTAACCACACTGATTTCAATTTGGGTCCTTTTATTGATTGGTTGACCGTATAACCACAAGCGTAGTCTGCCCCTGGTGGAGGAAAAGACAGTTAATAGAAATAAAATATCATAGTGGAACACATTAAAATTTTGGCGCTTAAATTATGGTACAGGACATCGTACTTCTTCTGTGGCAAACTGGTTTCTACGAATTTATTTCAAATTTAAATATGTTGTGAAGCCTGATTAAAGGACCAAAATTGTCCATAGCCAATTTACCCTAGCTCCAATAGTTTGTCCAGTATCAGTGGTCAAAGTTGGACAAAACTTACAATTTTGTTGTTAGAATAGTCTTTGTTAAAAACAATTAACGGTATATTGGTTCTAGTTGTAGTCTCGTGCGTCGTGGGCTCAGGTACACTACTTAGTTATTGAGTTTTATTTATGTCACCGTGCCGTTTGTTTCATTCTTATCAGTGTGTGCATTTGTCTCACATATTCCGATTTATTATTTCTTACTTATTGTATTTTCTTTATTAAACCATTTCTTATGGGAAATATTTACAAATAATTCCACGTAAGAAAATTCATCGAATAATAAGTTAAAATGAATGAAAAATATGTTCAGTTATTTGGATTTTAAATATGACCACTGATAGGAGCTAGGCAAAGTTGACTATAGACCATTTTGGTCCTTTGACCAGGCCTAACAACATATTTAAATTTGAAATTAATCCTTAGAAAGCCATTTACCACAGAAGAAGTGCGATGTCCTTTTAGATTCGGGCAAATTTTGAGTGAAATTCGTGTAAAGTTGGTAAAATTTTATAAAATTTGGATGAAGTAAATTGGATAAATATATATGAAATATCTAATTTTGAGATATTCGGTTTGGTGTTTGATAATAATAGTGTTGCCGACGAATGACGTTTGTTATAATTAGCGCTATCGTGAGTTCAGCGTCGCATTATTTTGGCCAACAATTATATTTCAATCAGAGCACTGTTTCTGCTAATTTCAGAAATTCAAGAATAACATGGATGTTAATTCAGTTAACGTGGATCTAGGTTTAAAAGAAACAGTTTAATTATAATTTCCCTCGTTTATTGGAAGTTCCGGTTTCTATAATGACAATGAAAAACTTATTAGCAAAGGAGATGTTTAGGAACATGTGTATAATATTAACAGAATATGTTTTGCAAGAGGAAGAAATACTATTTCGTAAGAATAACTTGTTGTAATTCATCAATAAAAGCAAGTATAGTAGACACCCGATTTATATTCTATAATATTCTAACGGAAATCCAATTTTATAGGTAGGGAACAGAAGCTAATGCCTTTCTCGGACTTAGTATGTTAGAGGGATGAAGTAGAACTCCTGAAAAACAATTATCGTGCCAAAAAGACTGTATAAAACATTATGCGTTGAAATAGATCTCGCGAATAAAATATCTAAAGAACTACTTTTTCTTTCAAACATTGAGTCACGTTAATTGGATTAACATCCATCCTGAATCAGCAGAAAGACTGCTCTGATTGAGATATAACTGTTGCCCAAAAGAATGTGACGCCACTGACGCGGAACTGACGATAGCACTAATTATATTAAACGTAATATATCGCCAATTCTATTTTTATCAAACATCAAACCATATATCCCAAAATTAGATATTTCATATATATTTACCAAATTTACTCTATTTCTTAAAATTATTTTTGTTTATCCAATTTGACCAACTTTACACGAATTTAAACAATTTTACTAAAATTTGCACGAATTTAAACGAATTTTCGCAAATTTACAAGACTTAAACGATTTTTTTTTTCAATTTTTACTAATTTTCACGATTTCATCCAAAATTAATCCAATTTAGAGTGCTTGATCCTATTTTATGCAAGTTATACGATTTTATACAATTTAAATTAGTTTACCCATTTTACTATTTACCTATACATTGACTAAAGTTTACCAAAAATTACACGAATTTTTAGAATCTTACAAAATTTATCCAATTTTAACCAAATTCATGTAAAATTATAAATTTTTCACAAAACTATGAATTTTCCCAAAATTTTATGAATTTCAATAAATTTCCCAAACATTTCCCAAATTTACATTATTTATCCTATATTTTCTTTAATTCTACCCAAATTTAGACATTTTAGATATTTCAAGTAAATTTGCGCCATTTTATCCGGAATGTAGGCAATTCACATACATTTGGTTAATTTCTTAAAATTTCGCGAATTTTTCCAAATTCACTTTTTACCCATTTTATATAAACTATCCCTCCAATTTAATTATATATATCCAAATTTAACCACCTTTGCCTTTTTTTTATAAAAACAATAATCTTTGAAAATTTTAAATATTTAAAATCATCGATTTTCCCATGTTAATTTACATATAGAAACGTTTTCGGTTGCCATGGCAAAACTAAAGCCTGTAGCAACTTTACCCTTAAGGGTTTTTTAAGTTACAAAAAAGTCTGCTTAACTCCCGAGTTTAAACGAAATGAAACATTTCCCTAATTTTAAATGTTTTTATTGTATTGTATATCTTTTGCTCAAATATTAGGATATTATTATAAATATTTAAAAATACAATGCGACTATTGGTACCATAGAATAATTTGTTTTATTTAATTTCTTATGTTGCTTTGGGTAAATCCGCACAGTGATATTATTTTTAACGGCTTTAATCTGACGAATGGGTGGCAGAAAAAAGCGAAAGTGCGTGGACCTTTCGATAAAAATATCCTGATTGTTATTCTTGCGTAGTAAAATGAAATACGAAATCCCACGAACTCACGAAGCATCTTTTTCTTAGTTCACATGAATGCATTCTGGGTATAGAAGATTTTTATTGATTGAAATGGTGATTTGGTTTAATTTGCAGGCGGAAGATGCAACCCAGACGCCAAACGCCTGTACGATGACCTGATCTCTCGCTATAACAAGTTGGTTCGGCCAGTCATGAACGTCAGCGAGCCCCTCACCGTCCACATCAAACTTAAACTCTCGCAACTGATTGAAGTGGTAGGTACGTTTTGGCCACATCCTCACCACCCCGCATTTCCAGATCTTAACGCATATATATACTCGATAATTTGTGCTTCCAACAGCAAAATGTTATTACCCACACCAAGCAATTATATCTCAAATTGTATCTGATTCATTTTTCCAAGTATCCGATCTGAAATGACCTGTTATAGTTCTTCTGATCAGATACAGTTATCTGCTCAGTTATTTGAAGAGTAATCTAAAAAGTTAACTATATCTGAACAGTTAACTGACAGAAACGTTCAGTTATCTGAACAGTTAACTGACAGAAACGTTCAGTTATCTGAACAGTTAACTGACAGAAACGTTCAGTTATCCGAACAGATGTCCGAACAGTTATATGAACAGATGTCCGAACAGTTATCTGACAGAAACGTTCAGTTATCTGAATAGATGTCTGAACAGTTATCTGACTTAAACGTTCAGTTATCTGAACAGTTTTAGGAACATAAATCTGAACAGTTATCTAAACAAAAATCTGAACAGTTATCTACACAAAAATCTGAACAGTTATTTGAACAGATATAGGAATATATATCTAAAAGGTTATCTGAACAAGTTTCTGAACAGTATGCTAAAACGTTTTCTGAATAGTTATCTGACTTAAACGTTTAGTGTATATATAACCTTGTTTAAAGTAAATTAAAATAAACACTAATTAAAATTTCGAAAGGATAAAATCAAAAGTGATATAAGACCCAAATGTGTGTCAACTCTACATTTGCATCCTTTAAAATATTTACTGAGTGCTAGTCTCACAATAGACTACATAATCTACTATTTAGAATAGTACTATCAACTTTATATTTAGTCTATGGTCTGGCGCGATTTTCTCTCTTCGATTTACTCGCCTGTAGACATAAGTTCTAAAACGCCTCACTCGGCGGCGCTGGAGTGGAGAAAATTTGAAATTTTGATGATGTATTTTCAACTCCCTCTCTCTTTTTACTTCGCGACAAGCTCCCATTAAACATTATAAGCTACTGACAGACTTTTGGGTCTTATGTCGCTTTTGATAAAATGGATAACTGTGGGGCATCTGAAATCTTGTCACCTTCTATCCGTCGGTTTGCAATGAATTTCGATTAGTTTCGGGGTTAAACTATATGGTTTGCATTTTGACCCGTATCAACTGGTGATATACTATCTGAACGTAAATACAGATACCCTCATATAAGATGTAACAATTTTTTGCTCAGGTCAGAGGGACACATCTGTTATCTTAGAATCCGTGGCAAGAACCGTAAGAATTCTATTGAAAACGCACTCTACAACCACAATAGTTCTTTTTATAAATAACCTTGACCATTTTGTTGAAATGTTGCCTCCCCGCTTCAGCTGTGGATCCGTTTTCTCTCCCACTAAAGAGTTTATGAACTCATTCTTAGGCATTGGCTGAACTATTCCAGGGCAACATTTCAACAATTACGTAAAATTTACTGGAATAAATAAGATACATCAGTTATCAAAATAGAGCCATTACCCGGAAGTTTTGGTATCTGAAAAATTGCTGGATTATCTGGATGAATCCCGGAGGTCATTCTTTATTATTCTACATCGGAGAGAGAGAAAAAAATTGCCGTGATAGTTCTAGATTGTTCCTTTTCAATCTTTTTCGGATTTATGGATCTTCCGTTGGTGATGTATCGAAGAACGCGTCGAACTGGGATCCTTCGCTTTCCCCGCCGGAAATCTTTCTGCAGGATAAAGTTTTAGCCAAAATTCGATAGAACAAATAGGATTTAGAAACATTGGCTCGATCGTTTGAAGTTTCGCGAAACGAAATGGAACCCCTACCCCTCTGCCCGGCTCCGATATTTCACCATTTATTTCCTTTGTTTTATAAACATTGAAATTTTCCTCCTCTCCTTCCAACCCTCTGAACGAATTTCCTCCATCAATCATTTAAAATAGTTTTATCGAATCGAAACTCCCTATCCCTCGCAGATCTCCGATACTATTAGTAAAAAATATTGGTTACGCTCGATCTATTCTGTGCATAGGATAGTGTAGTCCAACTCCTTTCTTAGTGTTTTTCTGGTGTAGTTTACACCACTAACGAGTAGGTTATCTGTTACTTTGTCCGAAACCACCAAGAATTTTTCAACTGTATCACAATCAGATAAACCCATTTTTTTAACCATCTGCAGATATCAAATTAGATAATTTCTTGAAAAAATCGATTTAGTCTAAAATGAAAAAGAACTTGTTTTAAATTATTTTAAAATCAGTAGCGGATTCATGGTTTTTTCAACTTAATTTAAAAAGCAGATAAGTTAAGAAATTCAGATAAGGCGATCAGATTTTATGTCATCAGATAACATAAATGAAAGTGTTTTCTCTGATATGTTATCTGTAGATCAAAAGTGTATGAGAAACAGATACTGATATTCCTTAATGGTAATGGGAAGCATTCGCCAAGGCTTAACGTTTGATTTGGTCAAACGTCTATTAAAAATAAAAAATTAGTCTTAAATTAAAATTAACTACTTTGTTTAGCTTTTGCGATTCATTAACGCACAAGATTTATTAATTTAATAGGTTGAATGACAGGGTTGGAAAAAAGCCGGCAAAATTTAATTTTTTCCGGGACACGTGGCAAAAAATGGAAAAAACCGGAAAAAATGGAAAAAATATTTTAAAGGGAAATTAATAATTGATATATGACTTAAAATTAATAAATTGTTACTGAAGTATTTACGTTTAAGTTTAGGCTTAGGTATCTATTTAAAGTTTTAAACAACTATAATATTCCATATACTTAAATTCTTATCTATAGAAATAAGGTCCCCGTTTTTTTTAATTTTGCCATTGAAAGTGGAAAAAACCGCGGAAAAATTTAGATTTTGCCACCCACTTTTTATCGGCAAAACTAAGTGGAAAAAACCACGGCAAAAATTATTTTTGCCACCCGGTTTTTTCCAGGCAAAAACCGCGGTTTTTTCCACCCCTGGAAAAAATGTGGCAACCCTGTGAATGATCGTTTTAAAATGGTCATTTTGAATCCTCCTTTCTATCGAGATACTGCCCAAAATGTGAAGCACCAGTTTTACACCTTTCAAAAAACACCGAAGAATAGTTCCCAGTGCAACACTACTGGAGCCCATCATTTCCAATAAATATAATCAATACGAGATACAGGGTGACCACCGAAAACCCCAAAATATTTATAGGAATATAGGAAATTCAACAGTTGATTTATAGGAAAATATAGGAGTATTATCTTTGATAATATAGTAACATATAGGAAAATTTACATAAATAAAATTTAAATTTGTTTTAGTATAGTGAAATCAGATAAATAAGCAGACGATGATATTCTTAATTCAGTTCAGTGCAGTTCTTTGTAGTAGCAGTTTACATTTCATCAAAGAGATTTAGTACATTGAGCGCCATCTGTATTAGGTACGCGGGAAATTCGAAAAAAAACCGCGCGAAATACAAAATAATATCTAAATATTGGAAAAAAGGGTTAAATTATAGTAAAATAAAGGAAAGCATTGAAATATAGGAAAAATTATGAAATAAAGGAAGTATATACCTAGGTACCTATGGTGTTTATAATCGAAGCGTGTGATACGATCTACCTTCTAAAATCGACCCACTCTTGGCCATTGGTCTTACTCTTGGAATGTGGAAGAATCTTTGGAGGAGATGGCCTTAACGGTTACCGTGTGTATTTGAGCAAATTATTTTCACGGTCCCAGAAGCGAAATAAAGATTTTACGAGGTTGTATCCAGATAATTAGTTTTGTAGTGATTATATCTTTAACTCTAGGTCCCACCTCCCTCTGATTCGCCCTTTCTAGGGAAATACCTCCGCGTAAAAAGGCCCCATTTTTCGGTAGGTGGTCCAATACAGGCCTCAAATCGAATTGTCTTTCTCCATTGGAGCAGGATGGGCCCCGGTAATACGCTCGATTCGTTGGAGCGTTCAGATTCGCTGGAAGAGTTCCTCTACGCCGACAAACAGCGTGGTTCTGGAATTGATTAGAAGAGAAGCCTTAATTCAGCCTCGAGCTATCCAAGTCAGCCTCATTGTAAAGTTAAGATGGCAATTTTTGGGTCGGAGGAGCCGCGAGAGACAAGAACCGCGAACCGGAGTTTTAATCCCGAAGTACGAGAAACGAGGGAATGGCTCATTTCATTTCCAACAGCTTTGTAAAATTTTAAGGAAAGACCTTTCCTTAGTATTTAATTTCCAATCGAACTACTGGACCGGAGACCTTGAGCGTAGAATACGATTAAAACTGCGTTAGGAGGTCGTTTTTAGGTCCATTGCGATATTGGAGAACGCCTGTATGGCTCGATTGCTTTAATTTAATTCCTTTTCAATTAATTTAAAGCATTGATTACCCAGAAATGTCACTATAAAATAACTGAAAATGGCACGCTTATAACTTAATCACAAGGGTCATTCTATACGAACAACTCGATGAAAATTTTAAATTTTAATGATATTTTTAAATAATTTAAAAATTATTTTCATTTATTTAAACATTCAGTTATAATAAATTAGGTGTAAAAATTGATAACTATTATATTTCATTTAACTCAACAATTTGATTTTCATTGGTAAAATGTATTATTTAAAGAAAATAGTCTCTTATGCCAAAAATATTATAACTGTGAATTTTTAAAGGTGATTGAACACCACATTCAAATATCATTTTATATCTGTGACAAGAGATTAAAATAATTAAAAACCACAGTTGTACAATTAAAAGGTTTTATTAGGTCGTCAGGTTCGATTCACATTTACTCTGTCTATTGTCTCTAACGCTGGTGTTGGCGTCGAAACGGCCGTAGCCGTGTTTTTTGGTAATAAAACCTTTTAATTGTACAACTGTGGTTTTTAATTATTTTAATCTCCTAATTATGTACAAGAACTGTCCTATCAGTTTAGTTATCTGTGACAACCCAATTTTTGGCAATTGAAACTATGCCTAAGGTTTTAATTTTCATAGGTTTAAACCCGGAAATATTTGGGAAAATATAACTTTTCAACATGGTTTAATTATGAGTCCTATACTTTGGGAAACTCAGTCTCTTAGGCTACTATATATTTTTAGAAATAGTATCATTAAAATTAAACATTAAGCAGACTTTCGCGAGTAGAATTCCCTTGGAATGACTCAAATTCATTTCAATTACAGAATCTGAAGAACCAAATAATGACGACGAATTTGTGGGTAGAACAGGTACGAATGATTTTTATCTTCTCTATTTTCGTTAGAAAATCCCATTAGTTCCGTTATTTTCCCAAACGGCCAATTCTTTTTGTGGTTTAAAGCGCGTTAATAATTTATTCTCAAAAAGGAAATTGAAATAAATAATTTAATATTTAACTCTCAAAGAAATATGTATTTGCCCTTTGGTCTTGATTGGACGCAAAAACGAACTTCTAGCTTTTAAATTCTTAATTTTCTTAACGTTTCTAATTGCAATCTCGCGAGGAAAGCCAAATATAAAATGCAAACAGAACTCGAATCTCTATTTTTATATATCTAAGCCTCAATCCAAATGGTTTCTTTGGTTGAATTTGTGTTCTATTCTCTAACCAAGAAGACCATCCGTTTGGGAATTGGAGTAAAAAACGAATAATTGAAATCCTTGCAAAGTTTGACTCTCTCCAGAAGGGAACTGAGATTGGACTTTTTAGTGAGAAGGGAAACCCGGAAACAAGTCGCTCGCAACCGATATAGCAAAGTCCTTTCTCCGATAATAATAAACTTCATTTACATACGAAATCCCGCGACAAGCGATGTGTTCTAGTTTGGCTTGCTTAGTACTGGATTGCAAGGCGAACTTCTTTGAATAGGGTTTTTCCACTTCCTCTTTTGCGGAAATGATTTGTATGTTGATTAGCTCTGGCGGGCTCTGTGTACTTCAAAATCCAGGGTTTTAAATGTAGTTCCTTCACTAGGAAAGGTTTGTTTTGACAAAAGTCTTGTTTAAACTTTCTTTTCAACATCAGCGTTGTTTAAACAACTGTGAACGTATGTAAAGTAATCGCTCATAAATGTTTAACATTTCCATAGAAACAATTACAATGAGACTTTGCGACCCTGTTCCACACTGAACTGGAAAGTTAAATCAATTATGTTTCTTGTACTTTTGTAAACTTTATTCGAAAACTGAAATGCTTCTCGTTTCGTATCGTTCTCTGTTTTTTTCGTCGAAAAATTATATATTTATTTCACCATAAGTATTGTAATAACCATAGGTATGACACTTCATATTGTTTCATTGTTAATTTTCTAACCGAACTTATTTTCAATACTGATTTTACAAGCTAGCTCCCACCTGGACATGCAACCGAACTTTTTTTGTATGGGAATATTTTAGACACTAGGGGTCTATGTGCGGAACTAAACCTAGTTTGGGCAATAACTTTGAAAAACAGTTCGGTGATCATTATGGCGAATTGGCATACTTATTTTTATTATGTTACTTATGATTAAATCTATGGTCATGATTAATGCAAATTCTTAACTTCCGTTGTTAACAAGTATGTCGTCACTCTTTAGAAGTTAGGCTGCTCAACAAAGTCACCGGCTAAATGAGTCGATGGTGTGACGTAGGCTTAAAATAATTTTATAATTCAATACCCAGAATTATTTATGTAATACAATTTTGAATGCGTTCACATTAATACCATTTAAATTATACACAGCGCTAAGAAACCTGTCTAAAAACCAAATAGTAAAATAACTGCCACGTAAAAATGTTTCTTTAAAATTGGTTTCTATCCTATGAGCGTTATTTTACTGGTTGCATTCTATTTCATACCTTTATAGTTCAATTATGAGTCATTATGTTACGTATGGTTTTAATTTCAACTTTAAATTGATTAAATGTAAAACGCAAATTTCCCTCACGAAAATGACTTGATCCAATGTGCAATTTTGTTTGGGTCAAATCGGAATGAAGTTAACTTATTGTAATTGAATCAAATATAACATTGGATTTTAATTTTCGATCAATGTTGAATTTGGATCTGACCAATTTTTGGTATAATTTTAGAATCAGATTTCATCTACCATTTTCCTAATTCAATAATAATCAGCTAGGCTAATACCCAAGGCACCACCCTAGGCCTAAGTCATCGAGCGACTTTTAAAGCCTTTTAACTCAGGTGGCCGGGTTACAATGCGTAGGAGGGTGGCGGCAAGCCCTACATGCCACACGAACGAGCCAACAGCTCCCTACACTAACTATTACCGTTAACCTTGCAACAAGTTTTTATGGAAGGGGAAACCGAAGAACTCGGGGGAAAACCCCTTAAACCAGTGAGGAGAGAACTTGCAAACTCAACGCAGAAGGAGTTGTTCCGAGTTTTCACCCAGTGCCACAAGCTGGGATCGAACCCGGCTCCTCTTGCTGCGAGGCGAAAGTGCTAACCACTCCGCAACCCCAAATTCCGAATGATTAGACGAAGCTGTTACTATCCTCTCAGATAATGTATTAAGAACGAATAGAGTGCCTATTGAAGAAAGGAAATTATACAGGGTGTTTCAAAAGGCTGTACAAAAATTTTAAGGAGTTGTAGGGGTTGAGTTGAGAAGTATGCCTGTTTTTTTTTTTCAATTTTCCTACGATGAGTTAAAAGACTGCCAGAGAGCTTCAAAGTCTGGCCTACTAGCCCCTGGAAGTAGACAGCAACAAGCGCAAAACCAAGCAGCAGGGAAATGCGAAAAAAAAGACTTTATAAACAAATCGAGGTAACCAGCGGAAAAAAGTAAACTTCAACCGTATTTAAAATCCCTGCTGCTTGGTTTTGCGCTTGTTGCAGCCTACTTCCAGGGGCTAGTAGGCCGAAATTTGACGCTCTCTGGCGCTCTTTTAACTCATCAGAGGAAAATGGAAAAAAACAGGCATACTTCTCAACTCACCCCCTACAACTCCTTCAACCTTTTGCATAACCTTTTGAAACACCAGCTGTATATTCATACATGATACTAATTTCCGATTCCCTATAATAATTTACATCATGGCCTATTCTTGATTGCAGTAAAGGACCGGTTCTTTAATGAGTTCCTTAGCGCGTACCCTTTCGTGTAGTTTTAACTCGTTCGATTTCACGTATTCCCAGTATTGGAACGACTACAAACTGACTTGGGAGCCGAGGGAGTACGGAGGAGTCAAAATGCTGCACGTACCATCGGACCATATTTGGAGGCCAGACATCGTTCTGTACAACAAGTAAGCGTTCGCAAACCCTCCGTTCCCAAACTCCTCCCTATTTCTGGAAAGTTTCTCCGTTAAGTACCGCGAGACGAAAGGAACGGAAGAACCGTTCGTTTTTAAAACGCGAAAGCCTCGTTTTTCGCATTTCACGAAAACAAAGCGTTTCTCCATTTCTCTCTCTCTCACCTCAACCCTTCCCCGAATTGTTCTCCTTTCGTAGCGCCGACGGCAATTTCGAAGTGACGTTGGAGACCAAGGCCCAGCTCGACTACAGCGGATTTATCCAGTGGAAGCCTCCGGCCATTTACAAAAGCTCCTGTGAGATAGACGTCGAGTATTTTCCATTCGATGAACAAACTTGCGTCATGAAGTTCGGCTCCTGGACGTACGACGGCTTTAAGGTATAGAGCCATTGGTATCTCTCTCTCTCTCTCTCTCTCTACTCCCCGGGTAATGATCCCTCGCGGGCCATCCCCTCCCCTTGTTAAAAGAAGGAGCCGTTTATCCCGCATTGGGACTCGCTGAGAGAGATCGTATAGACGAGATGGGAGAAGACGACAGTTCGTAAAGTTCTTAAATTGGAATTCGCTGCTCAAAGGGTTGAGGCTTTAATGGGATCTTTTTACCCAAGGTTACGATATTGACCTTATCGATTTTATATATGTTCCATCCCCGAGGGACTATGACTAAAGTGTAGATTATAAGTATTCTCGTCTAGCTACGGGAGGTCAACGATTTATATTTCGTTTCGTATTTGTTCAGCGTAATGACCACTAACAAACGAAATTGGAATTTTTTTGAGCGCGCGCTGACCCTTAGACGAATCTGAACGGAAATTTAGATAGAAAACGCGTATTAATTTTACGAATAACGAAGTTTGTCCGTGTAGGTCGATCTGCGTCATAAGGACGAGCTTCAGGGCTCGTCGATCGTGGAGATAGGAATCGATTTAAGCGAATTCTACCTAAGCGTCGAATGGGACGTTCTCGACGTACCATCCGTCAGGAATGAGAAGTACTACACCTGTTGCGAAGAACCGTACATCGACATCACCTTCAACATCAGCATGAGGCGCAAGACCCTCTTCTACACCATCAACCTGATCATTCCTTGCATGGGCATTTCCTTCTTGACCGTGCTCGTGTTCTACCTGCCCTCGGACAGCGGCGAAAAAGTGACCTTGAGCATTTCCATTTTGCTCTCGCTGACCGTGTTCTTCCTGCTGCTGGCCGAGATCATCCCGCCGACCTCGTTGGTCGTGCCGCTCTTGGGGAAGTACCTCCTCTTCACCATGATCCTGGTGACGCTTTCCATCTGCGTGACGGTGGTAGTTCTCAACGTCCACTTCAGGACCTCGGCCACCCACAAGATGGCCCCTTGGGTCAAACGCGTCTTCTTGCACGTGTTGCCCCGCATGCTTCTGATGCGGCGGCCCCTCTACCCCAACGACCAGAAAAAGGTCATGGTGCGAACTTGTAACGGGACCGAGCTTCGCGATTACAACGTCCACTCGGACTCGTGTCCTCGCCGCCAGAGCTACGAAACCGAGGTCAGCGTCGAAGGACACTTCAGTGGTTGTCGCATCCACGGCAACGGCGGCGTCACCGCCGGAAGCGGGGCCGGTTCCGGGAACCGGGTCCATCCCGGGGTTCTTCAAGACGAATACCTGCTGGCCTCCGACGTCGAACGAAGCCCAATTCACATTCGGAGACTCCATTTCTGCCCCGAATTCTTACGAGCTATGGACTCTGTTAATTTTATCGCCGAACACACTCGCAGATACGAGGAGCATATATCGGTAAGTCGATACCCGTAAACCTTTCCACCAAAAAATTGACGTCATAATAAGTTAATATATCGTCAGCCGAGTCTTTAACTAAAGAAATAAGAACCTTTAATTTTTTAAGTATGGCGCGATTAATTTCGAAGCGCGTTTGGAAGGCTGAAATGAAATATAATAACCACCCTCGGGGTCCGAAAAACGCGTCCGTAATATTTCGGGAGCGGTTTATTTTTTAACGTACTTCTTTCTCGTTTGAATGTTATCGGGGAACGTTTTGAGTCCAACGCTTCTACGGATGAGACGAACGATTTTCTTCGCTTATCGGCCGAAGCGAGAGAACGCATTAATCTTTTCAACCTGATTCCTCTCCTTTCGGGGAAGAATAGCCGCGAGAGGAGAAAGAGACGATTGAGAAATGATGTTCTTCTCGCTATCATAGGATTAACGGGTGGAGCGAATGCGAATCACTCTTCTCCTTTGGCGTTTGGGTCGGACCACTTTGTTGTACGGTAGCGAGGGGACACGCGCCAAAAGAAATTGTACCTTCGAGACGGGAATAGGTCACTGCTGAACTAGCTAGTAAAGTATCCGAGATTAGAGCTTTCTTTGACTCGATTGACGCCACCCGTCGAGACCTTGACCGAGAGTGTCTCTGTTATGAAATGTGTCACGAATGTGGTATTATTCGCGATAGAACTGTACGACTTCGTTGGTGATAAGTGATGATAAACCCTCAACAAATAAAAAGAGTAGCCCAAGCTGTCAGAAAGAGAATTGAACGTTTCAAAATAGTTCTTGTTGGACGACTTTTGGGATTTATGAAATATATTGTCATCCATTTTTCGCATTTATTTTCTTATACCTTTTCGCTAGAGAACTCTCTGACACCAGGGTGCTAACTAGGTCAAAATGTTTAGGAGTTCCACTAGGGCCATTCTCTGGTTTCCACCCCGGATAATGAGCGTAACCTCAGGCGTAACTTAATCTTTATTTCTGGCTCTAGGTAAAGGAAGACTGGAAGTACGTTGCCATGGTGCTAGATCGCCTCTTCCTGTGGATCTTCACGGTAGCCGTGTTAGTCGGCACCTGCGGGATCATCTTGCACGCGCCCACGCTGTATGACACCCGCGAACCCATTGACTTTAAACTCTCCGAAGTGGCCATGGCGGCCCTCAGTCATCGAAGATTTTGATGGACGTCACCATTCGTAGACTTTTTAAAATCTAAGCTGATGTCGACCCAATGACATTAATCGTAGGAAACCCATTAACGACCATACATACTTGTATAAATCGGAGTGCGGGAAATTTATTAACGTTACTTTTTAGGCGTATATTTGAAAAAGTGATATTAAGTTTACCATTTACGCGCACCCAAATAATTGTTTAAGGTCTGTTTGGAATACATTCATAAAAGTACTCGTCACTTTACGATTGAATATTCCATCCCAATTATTCAGAGCCTTAACGTGAAATCGTTGAATCTATTGCCAAGAGCCAGGTAAAAATATATATTAAGCGCAAAAACAAGCTATGGCCGTTACTAACCCATACTTATTTTTGTATCCTATTGTAAGACCCATGGAAATCCCTATTTTGGCCTCTCGAGAGAATTTCTAAAAGTCCATCAACAGTTGATGAAATTTCCGCGGCGCTGATAACATTTCGCGTTATTGGTCAATAGGGATACGTAATGACATCACATTCCCGACATCGCAACCCAATGATACACTCCGTGAACTTCACGTCATTTTCCCTAACGTCCAATGACTATCGATTTCATCAACTTTTGAACGGCTAAAAAATATTAAACACGCCATATTTGTTCGAAAATTCGAATGCGGATGATTTTGGTGCATTTTCGAAGAAAAAAATATATTTCGTAAAATTGTAACCGGTTTCTTCTATATTCCCGGTGTTGACGAAAAATATGCCTTATATCGTTGTTGTCAAGGTCTAGCCGATACTTCTAGGACGTTTAAGTTGGTCGTAGGACCTACGTGTTAAAAAATATATAAATTCCATTGATTTCGTCATTCTATTGGTCGTAAGACCTACGTGTTAAAAAAATCTAAATTCCATTGATTTCGTCATTCGACAACTGATCCTCGATAAAATCAGTAGCCACGAATTTTAAAAATACTTAAAAAACTATTATCAAATTATATAAAATTAAATTTTATTTATTTCGAAATATTTTTGTTATTTCGTTTGGTACAATACGGTAAGAAATTAATTGTACAGTAGCAACAAAATTGTCGCGTTTGAATCCGAAATATTGTTCATAGAGTCGTGATTTTGGCGTCTGTGTAGGACCATCATAGTTGTTTGAAAAGTCATAGGACTATGCATTGCACATTTTCTATCACACATATAGGCGACACTATATATTTAATCGTTTCCTGATACCAAGTACACATTCTAAATTGCTAAAAAAAATCATGTTAAGCCAGACGGTTTTTGTATGACACCAGAGTCGTCGGAGGCTTTTATATTTAAGAAACAATGTAAATAATATCAAATTAAGATATTCGAAAAATGTACAGACATCCTCGCGGAATTTAGGGAATAAAAATTAGTTAAATATGTGAAAAAAATATTATACACAGAAAACAAATTAAAAACGTTTAAAATTTTCTGACACGAAATTTTAAAGAGATAATAAAACTGTGCCTCAATGAAATTTACTTTCTGTGTCCCATCTCAATTTTCAGATATTTGCACAGAACTTCACGGTGGCGAATTATTCAATAGGCGCCCAAGGCGAGCGCATAGGGCTTCGACTTCTCAGGGCAGGTGCGTGCCAACCACGGGGGCATGAATGACTGTGTTTGCAATTTATATAAAAAACTCTGGTAGCCCTAGTACCTTGACTCGTAGCTATAGCGGACCCGGCATAAAAGGCATCATAAACCGCATAGAGGAAAATTCAGATTTCTGCGGTTTATCCACTGTGCAATTACTGTGTTTGCTAATTTTATAAAAAAAAAAAAGTCTTGCCTAGTATCTTGACTCGTAGCTACAGTGGAGCCGGTATAAAATGTGACGCAAAAACCAAAAGTATATAAGACTACCAAGAATTAATTCAGGTACCTAAGAATGTGGGACTGCAGAGATTTTAAACTCATATCGACTTTTTATGGTAGTTTTTCATAAGGACGATCGCGTCTGCGTTTAGGTTTTGATATTTAAAAGCAAACGACCTTTCGTTACAAAGTACGCGAGGGTGGTATCAGATTGTAATGCTATTTAGCATTACTTGGATGAATTCTTAAGACTACAGTATTCTTTCCAGGCCTCTTCATTATTATTTTTTCAATGGCTCTTAAATGGCTCTGCAGTACTGATTTTTGAAGGACTTCAGCTTGGAGAGCCTCTCCTTTGTGAGTCCACCCGTTAGCTCTATCTCTACAAGGACTAACTAAATAGCTGGGTCAAGAAATCGAAATTGCACATTCCATGCAACACCAAGTGGCAAAAATCTGCAGTAGCGGAAGTAAGTTTCCTTTTACGAAGACTAACTGTTCTCAAAATGACGAGCACGAAACATTCATATCACTTTGCGATTGCTGAGTAGATCTACGAAGCTAATTCATTATTCCATAAGTTTGTATTGTTTATTGTACATTTTCATAATTTAATTAGTTTGAAATTATAAGCATGGTGGTTTCTTTTCGCCTGTTCTCGGACTAAAAGTGTACTCTTTCTGAATCTGTTCCATTGCGCCGAATCCTATTCGCCCGAACCCAATCCCATTCGACCGAAAAAGCCGCACTTTGGCGGATTTAGGATTCGGTCTAATGGGATTGTCCCATTCGACCGAAAAACCCGCACTTCTCCGGGTTTAGGATTCGGTTTTATCCGTTTCAGAATCTGTCAGAACAGCATGCAGTGTTACCTAACCCAACCTAACCTAACCAGGCAAGTAAATCTATTTTTTTGCGGTCGCTCAATTGTGAATATTGCGTTGGTCGATTAGAAAAATACAAAACCCGCCTTTGGGCTAATTTCATCAAACACATTGGCGGAATTCGGTCTAATTCGAATTCGGTCGAATGGGATTCGGTGCAATGGGAAGATACCCTCTTTTTACCCTAAAACGTTTTATTCGTCTGTTCCGGGGATGAGAATTACTCTGCACCATAATCTATTCGCTTGTTCCGGAGTATTATTATTACTCCTTCTGATAGCCAGAATTTATCTGTTAACAAGGCCACAGCCAGCCATTTTAGAAGAACTTTTCTACTCTGACTCAAACTATTCGCCACCACAGAATCTGAGTAGGATGACGTCATTGCGTTACTCTTCTTACCCTACTCCGAAATCCCGGAACAAGCGAAAAGAAACCACCTGCTTTATAAATAGATTATCTTTCAGAAATTCAGTACAATGAACAGAGTATCAATTCATGGAAACCACAAAATTCTACTACTTATTAACGTTGAAGATGCATTGTGATGCCTTCAAGAAAGAAAGTTCAGTATGGTTAGTGTATTTTATATTCTTATATGGAAGTTAGCAATATTGAGCCGATATGTAATCAACTAGCACTTAGAACAGTGTTCAACTAGAATTAGAGTTGTTAATATTCCGGAAAAATTAAATGCGGAAATTGGAAAAATAAATATTTTAAACATGTATTACTTTTTAAGAGTTTTTATTCAAGACTAGTCTAGACGTTTAGTTTTACTTTTGGATTCGACCAAATGAGGCGAAAATGCCTCGAAATTGAAATTTGCGAACAATATTAGGCTTATCATGGAATGAAAACCCTTTTTTTAGAAACTAGAATTGTAATCAGTTACTATAATGTATGTAAAACTATGTACCTTTATTGTACTTTTAGTTTGAATTTGTTTCATGCTTTTAAATTTTAGTTACTCGCTGTTTATCTTTAAAAGGGCTATTAATAAATTTTTGTAGCCCAGGCAATGGAATTTAATTTAGTCTAAAAGGGGGCTCAATTCATAAGAATAAAGTATTAGCCAATTTACAAAAGTATCGTGGGGCTGCCGCTGATAAATTTCATTTCCGAAAATGGTTTTGGCTTAGCAACGACTGTATTTATACTGCAGCTTCTTAACCTACATGTAGTAGTATAAACCTGGTATATTTAACAGAAGCTAGAAAGTGGCGAATATCTGGAACTTAAAATGGCTTCTAGTCAGGCTGTAATATTTATTATTTATTTCCTCCTACTAATTATGTTTTTTCTTCGAATCATTAACCCTACGTACGTAAAGAGAAAAATTTTCGCTCATGATTGCGTTCTGTTTGTTATGTTCTCCGTGCAAGAAACCCGCTATTAGACATTTTATGAGGCGTTGTTTGTAATGTCTAGAGAAAGCTTTACTTCTGAATTCTGTTAACTCGGTGAAATTAATTGCAACTAACGGGCTTTGGGCTTTTGATAAGACTCGCAAACACGCGCTCTCTATATTAAGCTCTATAGTCCAGCTCGGAAAACCTTCACTACCTGTTTTCATTATACTCTAGCTTCGAGTTTGAACTGAAATGATCTCGAATGCTGTTTAAGGAGCAGTTTAAGTTATCTAATTTCACATTTCAATACACCAGATTCGTGTCTATTTTAAACTTTTGATATCCGCTTTGTCAAGGTTAATTATTATCTTAGTAGGCTTTATAACCTATTGTTTTCTAAAGTTAAATTAACATTCATACGTATAGAAATGAACATTTTTTTAATTATAAATCGATTGGCGATAGAAGTTAAAGGAATTTTGTAATTTTTAGAAATGAATTTAGTGGTATCCTGATAGAAATTCGCAATCCCCAGAAAGCCATATGGTCAAAACATTTATGTGGAATTTTTAAGGCGAAAACTATTCATTTATCCAGATCATTTATTGTTTTGCAGAGATATAAAATAAATTTTAAAAGATGACGTGACAGTGCCATCTAAATGCTTACACGGAGGATTTAGTGTAGCGCAAAGAGAGAAAAGAAATTTAAGAATATGTCGTCGTAGTGCAATCTAAACGTTTACCCCGGGGAATTTATTGTATCTCAAAGAGATAAAATAAATGTTAAAAGATGACGTCAGAGAGTAATCTAAATGCTCAAAGTGAGTAAAAAAAAATAGAAGATGACGTCAGAGAGTAATCTAAATGCTCAAAGTGAGTAAAAAAAAATAGAAGATGACGTCAGAGAGTAATCTAAATGCTCTGCCGAATAATCGAAAAAAAATTATTTTGTTGCAGTCGAATTTCATAATTCAAACAAACCAGGAATACCTGAAAAATCTTTAAATATCACGGAATTAGATTGCTGAAAAAGAAGTCAGCGAAATATCTGGAAAACTCGAAATATATTGTATAAATCTGAGAAGTTAGCGAGAGTTGAAGGGTTACATAATAATTTGAATAACTCTACCTCGTGGTAGCATATACTTCCAATTACATTTTGGTATTATTCAAAATACTCGTTTCGAAATTCAACTGATTCTGTGGTCCTTCAAGTCATAGACCACTACTCTAGTAAAGTAGAAGAACACTTAACAATTGAGGTTACATTAAAACCATATATTATCCTGCGGCCTTAAATTTCTAGTTTTATGAACATTGAATTTATATAGCAAAATATACAGTATTTCAGAATTATTTGAAATATTATCCTACATTAAATCAAGAGCAAATATTTTACTACACACATTTATTTACTATACACCTATTTCTGCATATAGTTGACGGTTTAACGAGAGATCAATTTCTTTACCAACATAGCTTTCAATCGAAAGTGTTGGTCGAAACTGACCTTAGAAGGGGCAGGTTTCGTAAAATCGCTTTAAAAAATCCAACTTCTTATTAAAGACAAAGAAACGTTTGTTACCATTTTCGTTTGAAAATATAATTCATAAAAAGGCCTCGCGGATTCTTGAAATTGCGCAGCTGGGGTCTTGACTCCGCTCACTGTTAGTGGCTTCCTCTCATCTTCTAAGGTCTTGGCCCGGGGGTCTTGGCCGCCTTCTCGGAAATCCCTTTGAGAATTTATAAATCTTCGGCAGCGGTGGGCCTTTCATTAGGATAAGTGGGGAAAACCTCCGCGGATGCCTAACCTTAGGCCACCGGGACCAAAGACTTTTACGGTTTTTCCGAAGATTCGAAAGGGAATGAATTCCCATCGGGAAAATATTCCCCAAATCTTCGTTCTCTTATCTGCGAATGTTTACTGAATGATTATCGACTTTCGCGTCCCGTTCTTCTGTCTGACTTGCACTACTTATTGAAAAAATCCAAATTCATAAAAATAATGATAATGAGGCGTAGGATTGGTCGACCTCCTTTATAATATTAATACGCGTTTTTTAATTGATTAACGGTTCGTGGGACCTTAAAAAGAGCGTATTATAAATCGAAAAATCGTCGGCTATGAAGTTTTTAACATAACTAGCCCCAGTTAATAATCAGCCAGGCTATTACCCAAGGCACCACCTTAGGCCCAACCATCGAACGACTTTCAATGCCTTAAACAGGTGGCCGAGTTTAAATGCGTAGGAGGGTGGTGGCTAGCCCTTCATGCCACGCGAGCCAACAGCTCCATGCACTAACTATTACCGTTAACCTCAACAAGTTTTTATGGGAACACGTGTTTATTCTATATCACTTTTCTTCATGCCTTTACGCGTAACTCATACAAAATGTTTCTAGGGAAAAACTCAATTTATTAGTTCTAGCATACGTTAGAGCCGCCATAGGTATAACGTTAACAGCGATTTATCCCATAAAGAAATCAAAACCGGTATACGTGACTCCACGGACTTTATTATACCTAAAGGGACGGACAATCCAGCTAAAAATTCGGTGCGAGAAGAGTCCGTTAGCGGACAACTTAGCGGGGTGACGAAGGCCCTATGTTTTGACCACGACCAACCCCGATCATGGAAGTGTTTTTTAGAAGTTGGCAGGGCTATGCGGAATTTCTGGGAACATTTTAACAAGTGAGCTAAGACCAAAACAATTTATGATATCGCGCAAGAAGAACAACACGATATACTACGAACTCTTACTAATACTCTGGACCACGAGACTCCGTATACTACGACATAGCGGAAACAGAACCAGCGGCACCTCCAGAAGTTGCTAGTTAAGTTAATAAGTTCTCGCGTCGTCTCTTCTATCGTTCTCCTCTCTAGTCTGTTCCTCCACCCTGACAACGGGTTATTACCACGTCGACCACATGACCCTAACATCTTGGTCACTACCTCTTTTTAAAAGTATTTACTGTTTTTAATGGGCATCAGCCAAACAAATACCACATACAGCAACTGAAACCTTCAAGAATGTTCAAGGTTATTATCAACAGTTGAGAAACAAAGTGGTCTACGTGACCCAGATAGTTCACACAATAAATGAAATGTATGACCCTATGGTCGGCATCTTCTATAAGATAATATCCACTTGACGGACTGTCTCCTCTAAATAATTATAATCAGCTAAGCTAATACCAAGGCACCACTTTAGGCCCAAGTTATCTAGCGACTTATAATGAGAAGGGTTGGGGTCTTAACCAAAATAATTTGACCTTAAAAAAACCCTTTCCCCGAAACGAAATTCAATTTAAAGATTTACGACCCTTGCCAGGTATTTTTGGATATAGAGAAAGGTATGGTGAAACTTGAGAAACTATTTATAACGCCGAAGATGGGACCTCTGGGCACTTCGCTAGATAGGACTATATTCCCTTAGGCCTATAACGTTTCGTGAGAAAGAAACAAGACTACAGCAATTGATAAAGTTCTAATAAAAATAATTTTTTTTAAAAGTCAACTAGAAAATTATTTGCAATAGAGACTCATCAATTCTTTTTAGAGCTCTAAAGGATACTTTAGAATTTCTATAGAACATTTTTTACAGGAGATTAAATTTAACTGATTACCAAAGTTTTATTAAAATAGTTTACAAAAATGATATATCATAATTTGATGGTATATTTCAAACTACATTAGAACGATTTTTATGTATAAAAATACCAATTCTACCCAGGTGATAAAACCCCTTAATGATGCGTTGGCTTGGTAAGGTCGAAAGGAAATTGCAGTGGCCCTCTGGTGGCGTAACTTGCAAACTTTTGAACCTATCAGCATTAATTTAGGCTCTAATATCAGTTTTGAAAAAGAAGCGACTGAAGTGTTTCTAAGCAGACCAGATAACCTCTCTCTCGCGTCTTTCGGTGGGCACTGTTCCGGATAGTTACCGCGGAGGAAAGATGAAAAGATGGGTTTTCGGCTGGCACGCCTCACTGGCTCTTCTTATTTGTAAACAGGAGCCCTCCGGGGATTCGAATCTATTGAAACTTTACCGAGTTTTGCCTTTTGACTAACTTACTACTATACAACTTTCTTAAAACTTTTTTAGGTTTAGAGATACTTTTAAGCTGATTTAAGATAACTGTTTTCTAAGACAAAACAAAAAATTAAAAATTGTGACTACATTATTATGATTTTGAGGGGTCGGACTGAAGTGCCCAATTTCTTGATTTATTTATTTGTTTTATTTTGCTTAATTTCTGGATTTTGGCATTGCATTTCTGGAGTGTTTCCTTTATTTATTGCTATTACTTTATATTTTTAGTTTATGTTTAATTTCTTCATTTTTTTCCAATTGTACTCCTTGATTTTTCACTAAATTTGTTGATTTTGTTACGAATAGGATTCGTTGATTTTTCGCTTAATTTCTTTATTCGTGTCAGATAGCATTTCTTGAATGTTTTGCTTAATTGGTTTCGGATTGGAATCTTGGAATGTTTTGCTTAATTTCTTTATTTGTTTCGGATAGGAAGGTTTTGCTTAATTTCTTGATTTTTTTCGGATATTTTGAATGTCTTTCTTAATCTCTTGATTTGTTTCGGATAAGATTCCTGGATTATTTTGCTCAATTTCTTTATTTGTTTCGGATAGGAAGGTTTTGCTTAATTTCTTGATTGGTTTTGGATATGATTCCTTCATTATTCTGCTCAATTTCCTGATTGGTTTCGGGTGGGATTCTTTGAATGTCTTTCTTAATTTATTGATTTGTTTCCGATAGGATACCTGGATTATTGTGCTTATTTTCTTGATTTGTTTCGGATAGGATTCCTTGAATGTCTTTATTCTTAATTTCTTTATTTGTTTCAGATAGGAAGATTTTGCTTAATTTCTTGATTTGTTTCGAATAGGGTTTCTTGAATGTCTTTCTTAATTTCTTGATTTGTTTCGGATAGGATTCCTGGATTATTCTGCTCAATTTCTTTATTTGTTTTATATAGGAAGGGTTTGCTTTATTTCTTGATTTGTTTCGGATATGATTCCTTGATTATTGTGCTTAATTTCTTGATTTGTTTATAGGATTACTAGAACATTCTACTTAATTTCCTGATTCATTTGCCAAAATTTTTTAATCTTTTGCTGGATTACTAAATTGCCTCAATGGACTTTGGTCTTTTTTGGATAAATCCCTGATTTGGATTCTCAAACTCATTTAGGATTTTTATTGTTTTAGTAGGAAGCCATCTGTTTCTTTTTGGGAATTGCTCTCCTCCTCCCCACAGTCTTAAGCTTTGTGGGGTTGAATCCGGGTGCTGCTTTTCCGTGAAACACGTTCTCTGAGTATCTCCAGATTACGAGCCAAGTACCGAGTCAATGAAGAAGATATCGAGGCCAGTAATCTGTGACGGAAACTTTTATTTTTAAAGACTCGCTTTTTTTCTTTGATGGCTCTTGTTTTTGATTTCTTTTCATTCCCCCTTTCCACCCCCATTCTTCCGGCAGTTAACACGGTATTCCACACGCCCTACTTTTTATGACTCGCTGTTCTCGAGATGGCGAACTTATCGGGAAAACCAGACACGTTTTTCTATTTGAGAGTGTCGGGCCCTTCTCTAAGCTTTCGTTTAAGGCCGCTGCGAGGCGCTGATTGAAATGCCAGATCCGTCTTCGCTGTTCCGGCTATGACAATGAAAACTACCAGCTGCGAATATCTCCGGATATTTATTTCGCTTTTTTTTTCTTTTCCTAACTCTTAAAGGTTTTTTATTCATTCTTTGTGTAAACTACGCCATCAAAAACTATAAATTAGAATTTTAAATTGAGCGGAAGATCCTGAGGCTGAAGATTTATTTAAAATCAATTTATTTTTATCACCGTAAATGGCAGTTAGAAATTCAAAAGATAGCTTTGTGAAACGTCCTTTAAAGTATCAGACTACATTTTACGAGATTAAAATAGATTTATTCATCACCGAAATATTTGGCTTAGAAAATCATAGTTATGAAGTTCTCGGTAACTCTCTGGTGGGTAATTTCTCAGTGTACACCGCTGCATGACGTGAACAACACTTCTACAGGCGTTTTCATCTATTTTAGGTCTAAGACCTTTTAAAGTCGTTATCGGTTTTAGACCATCTAATTATTTTTAACAAACATATTTAAATTATTTTTATCAGAAGTAAATGAACCAAAGTTATCGAAATAGCGCTTAGAATCGGAGGGCGTTTTCCTTATGAAAATGATGATAAAATCGAGTCCAATAAAAGCTAATTTCAATCCTCGTCTTTTGACGTGATAAATTGCGCTTGGGAATTGTGGTGTAGCTATTTCTATGTAAAAAAAAATTGTTTCATAAAAACAAAACTTTTTTTCGGCCTAGGAGCGCGCAAAATTTTAAATTCGAGATCAAAATGTAACTTCATAAGGAAAACGCCTCCAACATGGGGAGTATAGCAGTCTGATAACTTCGGTGCATTTACTTCTCGTTTTATCTAGTTAAATATTATTTTAAAATAAAATATTTCTTTTTTAAATCTTAATTATAAAATCGCCAATTTAAATTGCTTTTAAAAGTTGCGAATCTCTGCTTTGAAGGGACTGTGTTTAAGTATCGAAAGATAATGAAGAATAAACACGGATCTTTGGCAAATAAGATAACAAACCTTTAACAAGCTGTAATTAGGATTAAACACGTAGGGGAACGTCTGATTGTTGTCTCTCACTTTTACACCCCTCAAGTTTACCCGAATCAATAACATGAACTCTTTCTCTCGTCTGTCGCCTCTTTTCGCGGTTCGCTTCGAGGCGTCTTCTCTTCGTTTTCTCGGATTTTCTTCAGTCGAGCTTAAAGAATCCTTTAAAATTGCTTAACTAAGACAAATTTTCTCACTCGTTTCATTTCCCTCTTTTCAACCTTCTTGTGAAATTGGTTTTTTCCCGGCCCGAAACTTGTTTGCTTAACCCATTTTCCTTTAAAAAATATTCCTTATTTGGCGGTTTATCGCTTATTTAGACGATTAATATGGTGGTAAAATAACCATGAGGCCTGAAATTTTTTAGCGATTAGAATGAAATTAACAGAGGAAAAGTGTAGAGCCATCAATAATTTTTGCCAGTTGGCAAAACGAGGGGAAAGTTGTCAAATTAAAGTTTTTGACAACAGTTTTTTTGAAAACAATTTTGCCAAGTAATTCTAAGAAAGTAGTACAGAGTTGGTAAAAATCAATGGCCGTCATATTAAATATCTTAAAGGGGAACGGTCAACCTTTAACCAGTTAGATAGCCCTATAGCCCATTAAAAACTAAAATTTATGGCGAAAGCCCATCAAAAAATATTGAGTGGTTACTTTTTAATAAAATAAAGAAATTTCGGGAAATTGAAAAGCGCGCGTTCGCCGCGACACCTGGTGGGAAGTCGGTGAGACAGAAAAACAACGTAAAAGCGCGCGCTGCTGAAGACGCAAAAAATTGGTTTTGCACGCGCGGCGCGTTCCAGTTTTAAGAGATTTAAGCCTAAATTGCGCGATTTTAAAAGTTAGGATAGTTCGCAAATCGCTCATACGGGGTTAGGGGCGCAGGCGGCAGCCCCTAAGATGGCGGCGAAAATTCAAACCCAAACACCTAGCGTTATTTTTCGTTTCAACTTTTTGGGCCAAAAGCTATTTTTTCAAGACAAAAAAAAGGTACGTGTTAGTATATTGAACGTCTTGTTAATCTTTTGATACGGAAATAAGGGCATATTTGGAAAAGCTTGGCCGTTCCCCTTTAAAGATTATTACTTTAATAATTCGTTCAGAAGACAGACTAACGTCCTTAGCAGTCAAATCTCCCTCAAATAGAATAGAGAATATCGGAACCGATAAAAAAAATGCCACTTTGAAAAGAACGAAGTGAACAGGGAGAAAAAAAATTGAATTCATTAGACTAACGAAGTTGAGGCAGATTTTCTGGTATTTGCTTTCTCCCACGTCATCTTCTTTGAAGCGTCTGCTAAATCGATTTAAAGGCTTTTAATGAGCATTGCCCTCAATCCTCATCCTCATCCTTTTGCAAAGTTCCGCTTCCATCCATCCTAGAAGAGAGGCAGTTGGGATGGGTTCCCTTTCGAATAAAGAAGCTTCAGACGATTTTGTTCGATGAGTGAGAAAAGAAGAAATTGCGGCCGCCCTCGACACCTCGTGTTCCTATTATCTCCAATGCGTTGGGCCAAATACGCCGCGTCTCCTGGTACACTCGAGTCGAAAGTCGTACCATCTTTTTCTTGCTAGTCTCTCTGACGAGGAGACTAATAGGTCTTAGCCCCAATTAGAGCGCATTGGAAAAATGCTTATTTTTTCAATTTCAGAATTGCGCTTGTTTAGTTCTTTTCATTTCGTTGCCTATGTTGAGGGGTGAGCAATGAAATATTGAAGTACTGACTATCCGGTATCCGCCGCCGTCCCGCCGCCACCGCTACGCCCAACAACGTGAAGGCCATCTGCCCATGCGCTAATTAGTGACGTATTTTTTGCACCAATATACGTATTGACTCTTAAACGCGCCTCCCCAATCGACCACCATTACCTTACAGTCTACAGGCTGATGAAAAAACCCGGTTTTGGGGGGATACAATTTCTGTGGTAGAGCGCTTGCTCGTCGGTTGCCTGTACGATAATGGCGGTGCTCAGTAAACGTTTTAAAAAGAGTCTATAGAGAGAGAGAGATAAAGAAAGAAATAACCTTTTGTTATACTGGTGGGAATTATCTCTGCCATTTAGAACCTTAATTAAGATATTTATTAAATAATGAGCTTAGCTAAGGCATCGCCATAGGCCTAGATCGACTACGCGACTTGTAAAGCGAATTACCGGTGGCCGGGTTGGAATGCGTTGGGGGTGGTGGAAAGTCCAGCATGCCACGTGATCCAACAGCTAGATAGCAGTTAGTAGTTGTTATATATTTTCATGTTGTTAATTAGTTATTCAAGAGTGGTTGTTATTTCAGAGGTGAAAGGCAAGGGGAAGATCACTAGCATGATTATTAAATCGGATTTAATCATGATGGAAATTATTAAATCGAGATTGAAAGGATTAAACATCTATTAAAATGACTAAAATTATCAAAATTATTAAATCGTGATTAAAGTGATGAAATCGTTATTAAAATGATGAAATCGTTATTAAAATTATGAAATCGTGATTAAAATAATAAAATCGTGATTAAAATTATGAAACCGTGATTAAAATGATTAAATCGTGATTAAAATGATTAAATCGTGATTAAAATGATTATATCAATTTTTAATGATATAATCATGATTACTAGGCCACTCTAAAGCTTAGTGATCTGCCCCTCAGTGAAAGGTCCATTGAACCCCTAATAAAGGTTGTTTCCGCTATTTCTAGACGCAAGGAATAGATAAATAATAACGTAGAATGTTTGAAATTATTAATGTTTAAGCTGTATCTAAAGCCCCAACTATAACTATGTTTTCCTAGTCCTTAAAGAAAAATAAACTATAAGAACTTGGCAGCATGACGTCACGCCATACCTTTGGTAATGGCCGCCATGCTGGTATACTTTTTTCAATTGGAAAAAAGCATGGGTGACGTGTTATTTACGTCATCCTGCCAAGTCCCTATTACGTAGTCAATCTTCTTTACATTTTTATTTTAAGTAATGGCATAATAAATTTCACGATATTATTGTCTAAAGGTGATAACAAATTTTAGCTTAAAACGAAATCCATTCAAAATGTAAATCTTATTTCTTACAATCCAAGGCTTCACATAAAGTATATTGCTATTGTATACACTCTTAATACGACCATTTTCTTAAATTATTAAAATGGCAGACTTATTAATTTATTTTAAATATTTCACTATTTCAATTGTTCATGAATACAAAACTTTTCATAAGTTCGCTGCTCTAAGCTAGAGCCAATATTACCCCTCTGGTGGTCTGGTGGTAACCGTTGGCGCATTCAAGATAAAAGAAAACCTTGGTAGCAATCCCATCCCGCCACCACTGATCATTCCGTCCTACGATATTTACCACAAGGCTGGTAAAATTGCGTGACATTAGGTGGATAATTTTTTTCGGGAGTCATTAAAACAGAGCCTACTAGACTCAATATAATAATCAGCTAGGGTAATACCCACGGCACCACCTTAGGCTAAGGCAACAAGCGACTTTTAAAGCCATTAAAAGCCGGGTTACAATGCGTAGCCCTTCATGCCACGCGAACCAACAGCTCACTACACTAACCGATTCAAAAATATCCAGTAAGTATTAATATACATAGACTGAACACGAAAACTACTAATTTATATAGTGACTATATAAATATTATATACTATAGCCCTTGAAAATATTTTGTGCATTTATCTCACTTTAAGCAAGTGGGTGTAAATGAGAGAGGCTTTATGGGAAAGCCTATCGTAACAAAATTTGCAATTGAAAATTCAATGAATTTAATCGATTTTAACGATTTTTCTAATCAAAGAATTTCGAGCTTCATCTCTCCTTTTGAGGAGTTAAATCAAGCGATATTTATAAACCTCTTTTATGTAACACCATATTTTAGATTTATGCATAAATTTTATATGAAATTAGTAATTCCTTAGTTCCATCTTAAATATTGAGATTTATTATCATCATATAATTATTTATATTTACTATGAATGTTGATTTAGATGTGTTGGCATTTACCAAATTAGTTGTGTGAGCTCTGCTTATACTTTACACGCCCTCATTGAAGTACTTCTTTATTGTTTCCATTGCCTTTAAGAAAATAAAGATTGTCTCGTTATCCTAAAAAAAATTCACAAATATTCTTTGTGTTTGTTATTTTATCGTTTAAAAATTTAATTTTGGTAATCCTTACGATATTATTTGATTAGGGAAGTCATACTATGCATAATATGCATCCTTAATTTATTACGTCATACTTATTTGAAGAATAAATAGAATAGAATTACTTAAGAAAATACGTTTAAGATTTTTACAACCTACACTGACTAATCCAATAATAAGTGAGAGCCAGGGTCAATTAAATGGTGTATTAATACCTTTTTTTTATCTATTTCTGGGGAACTGGAGATTACTTCAATTCTTTGTTTAGGTCTTTTTGCTATCCCTAATTTAATTTTATTACTTTGATAATAATTCAAGTTTAACAAACTGAACATTTAAACTTTTCGTTACATTCTGAGAATTATAGTAACGCGTCCAAAAATAGTGATTTAACCTAATTATTTAAATCTAAAGTAAACTTAACGAGAGTATAACCCTTGTTTATTTTGGCAACATCATAATAAATTATTGAATCAGAAAAAAAAATTGGTTTTTGAAGAGCTAGTTATTTTAGTACTCGAAACCTAATCTGGCTGTAATTTTTCTGACGAAGAGAACAGGCTGTGACGAGTTTCCTATTCCGAAACTTCCGATTACGTAATCACTCCACCGTAAACAATCTTTAACCAAAATCGCACAGTGTTTTACTGCTGATATCATGTTTGCTTAATAAAAACCACCATTCTGGAGAAAAGTCCAGGCTAGTGGCAAATAGTGGAAATTTGGCCAAAAATGTCAAATAAGAAAAATTGCATTTCAAAGCTTAAAAAAGTAATTGGAATTAAATTTTTAAGAAGGGACTTCGCGGCACTTCTTCTATGGGATTTGACTTTCGACAAATTTTTTTCAAATTGAAACCTGTTGTTAAACTTGATCAAAGAAGCAAAATTGTCCATTGCCATTTTTCCCTAGCTCCTATAGTTTGTCTAGTATCAGCGACCGAAAGTGGACAAAACGTAGTATAGTCTAAGACGTCACGGCCCATCGGTTAGCGTTCTACGTTAGCGCGTCGCTAGTCCGGGCTCACTATCAATAGAGTTTTCTTGTCAAGATTCGTGGTGCTTCCCAAAACTGAGCGTCGAATTTGGTTTCGTTCTGATCGCACGATAAACGAACTCAGTAAATAAATAGTTAAATATTGAGTTTTAACTGTCGTGTGACCGTGACTTTAACCGACTGTGTGACTAAAATCGATAAATAAGTGTTTGATCGGTTGTTGTGTGACTGTTTATTTCCTATCAGCGAGTGTTGAATGTGGGATTCAACGAAACGGTTAATCATAAGTTATATATTGTGATTTCTTAAGTATTTATTTTATGTTATGTTATGTTTTTTTATCTCTCATAAAATATTGAATAATAAATAATTCCATTATTATTATTATTCATCGAATAATAATTTTCGAGAAAAGAAATATATAGTTTGCACTGAAGGGAGGGGCCTATGGTCTCCATGGAATCCGGGAGGGGGGTCAAAAATTCAAAACATTTCGCCGATAGCTACTAAATAGGTATCCATTTTGTAAGTTATCTCATTGAAGCGACAAAACTGGCGAAAATTAGATTTATACGCTTTAAAGTTTTTAAAATAATATCGTTATGGGCTTTAAGAAAAACCAGATAAGATTTTAAACCCGGGTTATTTAAATAAATAGCAAATGACGACAGGAAAATCTCCGAAAAGAGGTTGGCAAAGTTTATCAAATTAGGCCTTTGTGGTGATCCCTTTTACAATTACCTTCGGTTTCGAATAAAATGACAATATTCGGTCTCTCTTTCTAATTGAACTAATCGAACAATTTTTAACAAGGCAGGTAACCATATTTAACGTAATTCTTAATCATTTTAAAATAATTAAAATCCGCAAACAGACGATTGAAACAGTTAACCCTCGCATATTAGTAAGAAATCTACACCAGCAAAATGGCGTGATTGTACATTTCATTCTTGGTTAAAAATAAAAATATTACATATTTATTCTTGGTGCATATATCTATACTTGGAACTGCGTTAATGATGACGTAGGGATGCAAACTATGTATAAATCTTTTTACGATAATTCACTGTAGTCCGCCATTTTGTTTTAAACCTGGTAGCCCTGCTAACTTATCGACCATAATGTCGTTCCACGATAGAATAGCCCTTTGTAATTTTCGTCCGTCCATCCGTTAACACAAGGTACATTTGAAATAATTTATGTTGTATGGTTGGTGTCTAAGGCCTGGGGCCGACACCACCTTGTGAAATTTGAAAAAAAAAAAAACAATATTTTGTATGAGATTCCTAACTAAATCCAAGCTCTCAACATGGATAACTACATCGAAATAAGCAATGAGGTGGAATAAATAGAGATCCAAACAAATCTGGGATTCGCGGGACACGTTTTATTTGAGTAGGAGAATTAGGCTTAAGTTTCAACTCTATCGAATCGTGTTGGCGCCATCTGTTCTTAGCATAGACATAATAAAGAAATAGACACCTTACGCGGAGTTTGATTTGCCAAAAATATACGGGAGCGATAACTAGCAGACAACCGGCAGTTGTTCCGTATTCCTGGGGTACTACGTGTAAAGCGCCACTTAAGTTTAGTGGCGCTTTAGACTAGGCGCCCACTGGCTCTCTGTTTCGTATCCGTCCTGCCTTCCACAAGGCATTGTCTCCGTTACGAAGCAAAGGCTTGTGGAAGCTAGGACGGAGACGTTACGAGGAGCAGTGAGCGCTTGGCCTAGGCCACGTAGTACCTAACGCTTAAGAATATTTACCCGGTTTAAAATCAGACGCAAAAACTTTAGGGGTGAATTTGATAACATGTTTCATAATTCGTTTTGGTGATTTTTTTTATTAAAAAGTTATAGAAAAAGTGTTTTACACATTGCAATAACAAGTAAAACAATACCGGAAAAGGTTTCATTCCATAAGTAGGATTAAATTATCATATTATTTCGATGAATATTCATTCTTATTTAAAATCTTTGTATAGCTATATGTTTCCCTTATCTAAACCTACAATACTTTCTCAATTGGCAATTGCTGTAAATCGCGACGCATTCAAATCATGATTTAATTTGTAATGATCACTTTTTAGAACGGGATATACAAATTGTAAATGGCAAAAGGTGGGTCACACCAAAAGCCATTCCAACTCTGGTTTGGTTTCCATTGAATTAAAACAAGTAAATATAGTCTAAATATTTTTTTTATTTAATTTAAAGAAATTACATCCAGTTGAAAGTGAAATAGAAAAAACCTCTGATGCTAACTTATCACCTTTAAATTTTGACCAAGGATCATTTCGTGTAGGTTTAATTATGTTATTATAATTTGAGCAAGATCTCCTTGGTTTTTACCCAATTTTGTTTAGTTGTTATGAAGATATATTCCTCTCTCTATAAAAGAAATGTAGTCTAAGAACTAGAACTTGCTGTATTACGAAATATTGTTGGCATGGACATCTTCCCAGATCACCACGAACATGTTTGATGCTGAAGTTGGAATCGAACATCATCATTAAGCAAGTTATTAATTTATATTGCAAGCTCAGACTCCACAAATTAGCGAAGGACAAAAATCTAGAAATGAAGGGTCAGGCCATCAGACTTAAATTGTCAAAGCTAATTTTATTTCAAGGACAATAGTTACATACCTTTAGTAGAATCATCCATTTCATCAAAATTCCATTTACTTTTGTTTACAATTTAGAATCTAAGAATATTCCCATAACAAGCCATAACCACAACACACCGGATAGTACACGAGTTACTTAAGCCTTTGACAAAATATCATTTCGCAATTAGAATTTTTTTGTTTTAAATTAAAAGATCATCTGCTGCTTTTTATTTGGGTTTTGAAAGAATTAATGGACTTATTTAAAAATTATAATAAAAATTTACCGTATTTTAAATTATCACAGCCAAAATATTCGCGAATCACGTCAGAGTACCTAAAAGATTACGTGATGATTTTTTATTTTCTCACCTAATCGACAGGCGTCGCTAAAACATGGTACCACAGGAATACGGAACAAATACCGGTTGTCTGCTTGACGTCGCCTCCGTATTAACCGCTCGTAGAATCTTGGGTCTATTTCTTTATTATGTCTATGGTTCTTAGCCGTAGGAAAGATAACTGTCGTCTGCTTTATTGATCTTGGCGGAAATTTTGAACGCAATACTTGTTTTGTTAGTTCTAAGGTATGTACTTTTTTAAAATTTGGTAGACCTTAAATATTTGGTTTTAAAAGTAAAAAAACTTTTGCAATGGGTAGAAAATGTTCTGTCAAAAGTTTTGTAAATACTGGGAGAAATAATAAAGTTTCTTGGCATAAGTAAGAAACTAAAAAATTGATAAGATCATAGATGTTTCTGTTATTAAATGTTCTGTTTTGAAGATTTCCTATTAATCGGTCGGATTTGTTAAAAGAATGGCTTGAAGCTATCGGTAATTTTAACTGGACTCCTGATCCAAATGAAGTGATTTGTGGTGACCATTTTTTGGAATCGGATTATCGTTAAATTAAGATTACTATATACAACCGAGGTTCCAACTTTGCTTTTACCAGAGCAACACATAAAAAGAGGAATTTTATTTAACAAATTGACTAAATAAAATTAAAATAAGCTATTTAAATTTTAATTTAACAAATAATTTTAGAAAACCTACAGTCACATTGACTTAAATGAACAATCTACCTCTTTCCTTGGTTGCGAAAAACATAGGCAAACAATTCAGACGTAAAAAGAAAACCAACAACAGATCGAATTTATGGAAATTGAAACTGATCAAGTACAATACACAGCTGGTGCATTAGAAGATACAGATATATGTATAGAGCTTGCAAATTATGAAATTGAAAATGTTATATATAATAATATGTTATATAATATGAAAAAAATTAGCATAGTATTAAAATATTTTAAAATTAGGAAAAACAAAATGAGGTGACTGAAGATACAGAAATTTATGAAGAAAAATATGCTAGAAAGCAAATTCCTTTAACCGAAGTAGATCATGTTTTTTTAATGAACAGTCACTTTTTTTTAAGAATGCATTTCAATTTAGAATTATTTTCAGAATTACAGTTTGTCCTACGAAAAAGGTGTTAAACTATTTTAAACTTTGGCAATGTCATTTTTTTGGTAAAGAATACAATGCGAAGGGTGGTTTACAAAAGCATTCTTTCTTCAATACATTATGATTTTCTTAGACTAGATTTTTCCAATCTGAAAGTAACCTATGGCTATTTTTGCAGTCCCTAACAATACAATTTGAACCAGTCATGAATGATGTACCTTAAAAAAGATACAGCATATATTAAGCCTTGGAAAGATTTAAGTTGAGTTACTTTATATACTTACCAAAACTCTCATTCAATTGATTATTATTTTTATTTAACTTTACAATTTGTAGTAATAAACAGTAATTTCCTCATTAGAAATTTAAAGATATAAACTAAACAGTTTACTTAACTTGATTATCGTAAAAAAAAAACAAGCGTGAGCGGTTACCGAGGGGTCCGACACTCTATCAAATTTCGTACACGCCAGTGATTTAAAAATTTCCAAATTTCCAATTTCTGATTAAATTTTAGAAAATCTTTTCAAATTTCTCAAATTTCACAAATGTTTTGGCAAATTTTCAAATTTTTATCGATTCCGCCAAATTTCTCAAATTTAATAAATCTTATGAAATTTGACGGTTTTCCGCAAATTTTTATGAAATCTTGCAAAAATTTGTAAATTTGAATTGAAATTTTAGCAAATCTTGAGAAAATTCATAAATTTCTACGGGAAATTTAAGAAATCTTCAAAATTTACAAATTTACAAAAATCGCAGCGAAATTCTCTTCGCCCTCGCTAAGATATCCGAGGCAATATCCGAGCTCGGCTTTATAGGGTGGGTCCGAGGGTGGGTCAATGGGGTCGGCCCTCGGATCTACCATAGGGTTTGCCTAGTGTTCGTTCACATACTATATATTTGTAAAACAAATTGGATTTCTACCATCAACTTCGAGCGCTCAACTTAGTCTAGCATTGTCTTTGTAAAATTCGTACTTCTACTTCACCCACCTATACATCGACCTTGAATTTTGGCCCTTTTGGTTTTTGTCTCAGTTGTTCGCTCGTTTTTACACACAATCCTAAGGATTTGTGTGTAGCCGATACCACCGTGTCGCGCATATCTCTTCAACGGTTAGGGCTAGAAGAGTCAATGATATATCGTTCGAATGTACATACATCGCCATTGATAGCCTTTCATAAAGTTTTCAAATCAGAGCCCTAGAAGTTGTGAATTTGTCCAATTTAATATTTTCGGTGGTTTCGCTTTATGTGGTAGATATTTTATTTAAAATTAAGTCCGATAACGTTAAAAAAATTATTGTATAGGTTAGGATTCAGCGGACCTTCAACTTCAGTTATATCAGTAAATATTAAATTTAAGTATAGTTTCCAGGGTAATTTACGGGACGCCAATTTTCGTGGTTTTATATTTTTTCCTAAAAATCTACATACAGTTCCTTAATTTAAGTCCGATTTTCATGAAAGCTATATTTTTGAATAGCTGTAGTTTACATATAACCTAGAGTTGCAAATACGTTAATTAATTTTAATTCTAAGTAAGGTTTTTTGTTAAGCGTATACGGACCCCCGCAATTTCCAGCATTGTAAATCCGCGTGTTTATCGAGGTCTAGCGTTTTTCAAGGCCGTTCAGAGTGCGCCGCGCTTTCAGCGTATGACCAGAAGTAAAAATTAAGTATGACACTGATCAACCTAGTTTTCGGCGTATGACCAGAAGTAATAAGTGTGACACTCAACGTAACAAATAAGTGTGATCAGAAGTAACAAATAAGTATGAAACTGATCGAACTAGTCTTTGTCGTATAACCAGAAGAAATAAGTGTGACACTCAACGGCTGACTAGTAGTAACAAATAAGTCGCGTTAACACTAGACATTGACGAAAACGGTAATGAGAGAGATGTGAACCGAGCTCGAAAGAGCTATAGATTTTCGAAAAACAGTCAAATTAATGAAATATTAAAATGACGATAACGATCAAATCTCATGAAAATTTTAAAATCCCTATCAAATCTCATGAAAATTTCCAAATCCTTATCAAATCTCGTTAAAATTTCCAAATTCCTATCAAATCTCATCCAAATTTTCAAATCCCTATCAAATCTCATTGAAATTTGCAAATCACACATAAAATTTGGAAATTCTGCAAATTTTGTAAATTTATGAAATTTCGGTCAAATCTTCAAATCTGGACGAAAGATTTGAAGATGTCGGACCCCTCGACGGTTACGGATTGAAATATTTTCCCTTTTTTTGTTTTTGAAGAAAATGAAGATTCACAAGGTGGTGTCGGTCCCAGACCTTAGACACCAACGAAATATTTTCCCTAAAATTACCTCGCTCGCGATTTTATCACTTAGTTTTTTCACTTCCAAGGCCAATCACAAAAATATGGACCAAAAAACTTGGCAGTGAAAATCCATAAAAGATGGTAGCTCTCATGAGGTGTAAAAATGGCCGCAGGAAAAAGATTTATAATGAAGTAGAGGTGTAAATATCTTGGCAAGAAAACTCTATTGATAGTGAGCCCAGACTAGCGACGGGCGAGCGAAGGGCGCTAACCGATGGCCGTGACTTCTTTTAACAAATATATTATAATATTTTCGTCCACTTTCGACCGCTGATACCAGACAAACTAAAGGAGCTAGGGGAAAATCTGTCGAAAGCCAAATCCCATAGAAGAAGTGTGATGTCCTTCATTGTAAAAATGTCTTAGTTTACACTGAACTTAGAATTTTAGAGTTAATTATACCAAAACAATTAACAGACTATTCTAATTTTAATCAGCCCAAATCTGAAATTTCTTTGTTAAAATTGGTTTTTATAATTTTCTGTGATAAAAATAATTATTGGCCACTAAATTAACTTTTGTAAGGCCAGAATTTTCCACTATTTTCCATACCATTGTCCACCTGGAATTTTCCACCTCGGAATACTGTTGCTTATGATAAAACGAATAAAAAGTGTGAAATATAAAATGGTTCAATTACGTCGCAAGAGTAGTAGTAATATAGTCTTCGCAAAAGACTTTAGCACGCGCTCAGGTAGACTTGTAAAAGTAAGCACCAGTAACGTAAGAACTACATAATAACGAAAAAGACACGTTACATTATAGAAAAAGTTTACCTGAGTCGAGTTACATGACTTTTGAAAAAAAACATCGAAATAGGAATCCTCGAGGGTTTTTACGTCAGGCTGGCACATAAGTTAGTTTTTCCAAGTCTTTTTAACATTCTTTTCGTAGACTTAATTTTTAGTTTACTATGGTCATAATCGTATATTTAAGATAATATTTGGGTCCAATTGCTTTTTTCAGATTTGCTTTACTTTGACTCTCACGTAGCGTTTTCTTCTAGACATAAGTAACACTCTTAAGATTCATATACTCCCGTACCGTAAGTAAATACATAATCTAGACAGTGTGTCAGAATTTATAGCCCGGTGTACCTAGCAACAGGGCCCATACCACCGGAGGCCTATCATCATAGTGCCCTACGCCAGCGTCCACAAGCCCGGACAGGTGACAAATCCAGCATGGGTAGTAGTACCCTACTACTGATGATCGCACCTTAGGCGCGAGCCACTCAACCCAACAGAAGGTGCAGCAACGGGTGGACCAATCCCCACTTCGCACTCAGCAGTGGGATTAAGAGTGGATGCTATAGCAACTCCAGCCGACACCCTACACCTAACATACTCTAGAAGTAGAACTATGTATTTGTACCCCACCGTTCCGCATTAGCACTACGGCGGTCTACGAGACTAAACAGGCCGGAACAGAAAGTGCGCTTGCGAAACAACGTTCGGCCAGTGCGACTGCCATTGTGACAGGCTCACATATAGCAAACAAATGCCCTCATCATGGCCCAACAGAGGGCGACACCGTGGGCTGCCCGAGACCCTAGCTCGACCAGCTGAGGACTAGAGTGACTTATTCTTCCACTGCAAACTATACCTCCCCAGTAGGTTATAGAATGCGGAGTATGGAACACCCCTTTGGGTCCAGTGACCCAGCACTCCGAGTATGGAGCCCCCCATGGGCTCCAGTGACCCCATCAAACCACAAGATAGGGACAGTGGGAAACAAATACTCTAGACATCCGCAATCGTTATTAGCAATAGACAAATAACCTAATGGACCTAAATCATAAATGAAAACCTAATTTTTCACATTGCATCGTCCGCCAGCGCCGCTACCGAGAAAATCACGAAAGGTTTCCTACCAAACATAAAACACTCACGAAAAAACGTTAAATATCGAGCTAAAGATAATCGGCCTAACGTCCTCAATATTTGGGTAGAAATCTTTCGGAAATGGGACACCGTGGCGCTATAATAGAACCAGCGTGCAATCTATATTTGGCTCCAGTAGTTTATTTGTCCAAATAGTGATCGAGCCTAAATGCATATTTAATGGTATCGGACGAAAGGTAAGTCATCTAAGGTTTGCAGCGTAACATATGTTTTGTCCTTCCTAACTGGGTCGAAAGAATCACCGCAACAGACTCAATCAATTTATAGACCTTATATATATATATTTCTACAAGTAATAATAAAACAGAAATCGATCATGATTGTGGTCAAGTATAAAAATATGGCATATAGTTCGGTTATAGATCGAGGTCTTCCTCGCGACTGACCATTCAGGTAGTGGCCATCCGCTCCGTCCGATACGGACAAGGGAAAGGGATAGCCGAACGGTCAAGCAAAAATTCCTGGGGATGATTCATTATCGGAAGTTCCGGCCTGTCCACTCTTTTCGGCCACTCGTTATCTCTATTCTCTGTTTTGCTCCCCAACTTTCCTCGTATATGCCCGGTCCCACTGACCGGTCCCACTGACCGCCAGAAAAAGTTTAGCTTTCAATTTAGTCCTCGTAAGCGTATTTTCTACGTAGTACGTTTTCCATTATATCTAGTTAATTGATATTCTCTGTAAGGCTGCGGATGTAAATACGATTTTAAATTGGTTAATTCGCGATAGAGAAGTTCTATTATGATTAGCATTTGGGACGTTATTCCAATTCAATATTCATTAGGCTGGCTTTTAATTACACATTACTTCGGAATAATTTTAATGAAAAGTGCCTTATAAACCTATAATTGGTGAACTTAGCGGTATTCAAAATCTGCGGGGATATCAAAGATAATATAGAACTACGTACACTCACAAGGAGACGACCCGAGGTGTAACACACCGATTTGGTTCAAACTCGGGTTTTTGGTAGACCTTCGTGGAACTTGAAAAACCCCAAAGGGAGATGTCTCTATAGAAAACCGTTTGGCCATGGCAACCAAAAATGTTTTTGACAACACAAAATGGAAATTTTCCCATTGAAAATAATATGGGAATCTGACCAATTTTACCACCCATGTAAAAAATTAAAATTTTTGAAAATGCTAAAAATAGAAAATAAAAATAAAAAAATAATGAAAAAGTTCGAAATTGATTAAAATTTTTACAGGGGGTACCCTTAAAATTGGTCAGATTCCCATGTTATATTCAATGGGAAAATTATCATTTTATGTTGTCAAAATAATTTTTTGTTGCTATGGCAAAACGGTTGCCTATGGAGAAAATTCCCTTTAGGGTTTTTAAGTTACACGAAGGTCTACCAAACACCCGAGTTTAAACAAAATCGGTTTGTAAAGCAGCGTTCAGACTATGTGAAAATAATACGTTAGCATCGGTCGTGTCGTTTCGGTTATGTTGGTCGCGTCGGTTCGTTCATTTCACTGTTCAGAAAGGAACCAACCTGGCACGGAGATTAACATAAAAGGGGATTGTTAATCCAATCAGAGCTCGGTAATAACGGCGGAAAAATTTAAATATTTTTTTATCCACCTCTGATTGGTTATAGTATTTCGATGGTTCTAAAGGTCGCCACTACCTAGAGTCAGCGCTGATGAGGCATTAGGCTAATTGTCTGCTATGAACTTTTTGAGCTTTAGGCAATCCGCAACGAAATGAAAAAATGTAAACGACACGCGTGAAAATTTGAAGTCTCTGTTGAGAAGTCTGAACGGTGTAAGAAATCGAAAGAACCGACACGATCGACGCAAAAGTTATATTTTCACATAGTCTGAACGCTGCTTTACACCTCGGGTCGTCTCCTTGTCAGTGGCGGACTGGGTCTAATATTTTGGGCTGCCAGAAGACAAAGGGCCCCGGCTTTAACCACTAAAACGCTATCATGTTTGAGGGACCCACTTCATGAACGGTCCGTGGGGCCCACCTGCCATCGGGCAGGTTTACTCTATGGCCAGTCCGCCACTGCGTACACTAGAGTCAAATTCAGAGAGCTTTCCGATGGAAGATTTTGTAACGAAGCGATTACCCACTTCTGGCACGTGACGGGACCTCCGAAAAATAGGCCTCCATCGGTTGTTGTAGAGGGCTATCTGTAGTTGGTTACAATATTAACTATGGGAGCTTAATTTTTCGGAGTCCCGTCAGAAAGTGGGTAAACGCTATTGAACAGTGAATGCTAATCTAGGGTACGGAGTCTACATTATCTTTGGTGGTATGATTGATAAGTATGTATAGGGTGCTTAGGAAAGGACTACCATAAATTTTCAACTGTGTTTATTCAGAATTTTGACTGATATTTTTACCATATTTTCGACTGTATTTTTTCAAAATTTTATTGATATTTTGACGGTGATTTTACAAAATTTTCAACTGATACTTTTTTGAAATGTTTGATGGTTTTTTTAAAATTTGATTTGGCTAATTTTATAAATTGTCACTCCTCACCTTTTTCTTAAAATTTTCGTCTTAATTTCTTTAATTTTCAAATCGGACAATTTTCCAGTTTGATAATTTTACAGATTTCCTAGGCTGATAATTTTACAGATTTCCCAGACTGATAATTTCACAGATTTCCCAGGCTGATAATTTTACAGATTTCCCAATCGGAAAATTTGACAAAATTTCCAAATCGGATAATTTTACATATTTTCCAGTTGGACAATTTTCGTGACTTGACACATTTTTCGTTGGATAATTTTACAAATTGTATATTTTTCAAAATTTTTCAGTCGAATAATTTTACAAATTGTATATTTTTCAAAATTTTCCAGTCGAATAATTTTCCAATTGAATAATTTTACAAATCGGATATTTTTATAAATTTTCCGGTCGAATAATTTTCCAATTGAATAATTTTACAAATCGGATATTTTTATAAATTTTCCAGTCGAATAATTTTCCAATTGAACAATTTTACAAATCGGATATTTTTCAAAATTTTCCAGTCGAATAATTTTCCAATTTTTTAGTCGAATAATTTTCTAATTTTCCAGTCGAATAATTTTCCAATTGAACAATTTTACAAATCGGATATTTTTCAAAATTTTCCAGTCGAATAATTTTCCAATTTTTTAGTCGAATAATTTTCTAATTTTCCAGTCGAATAATTTTCTAGTGGAATAATTTTCAAAATTTTCCAATCGGTTAATTTTACAAATAGTTACTTGTCACTCACTATTTAGTTAATTTCGTTTGATTAAATATAAGGACCTTTTTTGGTATCCCGGGGACGCGGCTAAGTTATTTTGGAAATCGGTGGTTAATGGCGTGAGAAAATATATGTTCAATTGAATGTCTGGAGGTCAGTCCAATTTTAAAAGTTTAATGTTTTAGCGGTCGAACCCGGAGAGTCTCAAGTGCAAAATCGTGTTCTCTTAAGAGCTCCGACCCTAGACAGTTTCCCCACTTTAAAAACTTTATTACGTGTAGTGTTTTTTATAAGCTTCGACCACCGCACTTTATCAAACGGTCCAGAAATCTATGAGGGTGCGAGAACGAATCATATAGCTTTAAAAGACTCAATTGGAAAAGCAATTTCTTAAGTATAAAGACATTAAGAAATGTAAATTTTAGCTGTTTTAAAACGAACGGCCCATCAAAATTTGTTTCCGCCATTTCGGTGAAGTATGTGGAGCCAAGGAGTTTGTAAATCGTGGAATAGCTGGAATTGCGAGAGTACTTTCCTTCGCTATATAGGAATTTCAACGGCGCTTTTGGTGAGCGTGGGAATCCAAAACCTGGTGGAACCGCGTCCGCGCAGAAAAGGCAATCTTCAAGAAATGGTTTTGAAATTTGGGCACGCACTTTTCTTTCTAAGCTAGGATTTCGGTTTTTATTTAAACTTCACGGTATAGTTTCCAGGAGGTATCAAAAGGAGGAGAGAGTTTAAGTAGGTTACGTCCGACGCGCAAACTTGCATTTACGGAAAAATATAGCTTAGAATTTAAATTTGAAAACTATTAAAATAAATGTAAATTCAGCTCTGACATTTCTAAATCAAGGCAAAAAAGATTATAATTAAGGTGATGTTGTATAGTTATTCCTAAAAATTTTTACACTTTTAAAATCATTGCGTGATTTTCACTGACTTCTCGCAATTTCTTGGTCATTCCTTAGAATTTGTACGTGTGATTGCTTAAAGCCATTGGCGGCGTTAAATAAAATCCCTTTTGATTGAAGAACAGCCCGTAAAGTTTTGCCCCTATCGTCAAGTTTATCATCCGATGAGAAGCGATTTCTCATTTTGACCGACGACAAAAATATTCTTAGCTCTTTAAAAAATACTTAATCATTATATTGATACACAAAATGTAGTACTCTTTCATATTTTAATTTCTTTTTTTTTAATCGAAAAGATGTTTATTATATTTTATGAGCTACAATTTGCCGCTAAGCCTCGGTCGTCAGATATTTACTCCCTGTTAGTAAGCTTTGGAAATCTCAACCAATCGGACCATAGACCAAGAATCTAAGGAGACTCACTGTTCCCGATATTTTGACACGTTAGGCGTGGCCTAATTCGGAAGGCTTTCTGGGGTCAGCCAGCCGCTTTGAAGCGCCTGAGGAATTCTGTTCAACTATCACTACGATAGGCTTAGTCGGGGCTTAGTTAGGTCTAGAAATAAAATAGATTCCAGTAAATTTGATTAAAACCTCAGCCATGCGCGTTTTACTTTTTATTTTTACTTAACACGATGGTTAATTAATTACTTAATCTTTTCAAAAATAAAAAGTCTAAAACTTATTAAGCCTTATCATTGAACCGACAACAACGACGCCAAGTTTGTCCCCATTGATCTAAAATTCCTATTCCCCGTATTAACGCGTGCTTTTTTAAAACCTGAGTCCCCATAGATTCTTGATTCAATGCAATAGGTTGGAGGGAATGCCAAAAGCGACATTTACTACAATAGGCTGCGATTGCTTTAAGTGAATATCCACTAGAAATTAACTCTATAGAATAACTAAAATTTTACGTTTAAAATCTCAAAATCGATTTGTAAATCTGCAAATTTGATGTAAAATCAGTCCCAACCTTTCTTAACCAAATCTAAGAAACTTTGAAATATTCAAAGAAAAACGTAAATATAGGTAACCATCATTTAACGACTTTTATTGCTATCACCGTTAACCTAGAGCTACATAACCCATTTTAAAACTTTGAAATCTGATATAAAATCAGCCCCAAAATCATTAAATAAAACCCAAAGAATCTTTGAATTCACCAATAATATCAAAATCTGTTTGTTACCGAAATTTCAAAAGTTTTTAACTCGCAATTTAGTATCCCGTGGTACCCTTTAACGCGAACCCCGAAATGGCAGCGCAGTTTCCACTAGATCAGAGCTTTGTGGACCGTAGTCTGAGGTAGAATTCGAGAACATGGTCTCACCTAGTAGTCGCGTGGTGGTAGGCGCTGCGTTAATGTTTAAGCCCCGGGAAGCAACTAGGTGTGAATGTTTTGAATCATTAAATTCGCCAGTGTGATTGTAGCGAATGAGGGGGTGAGGTGGGCCTAAGAAGCTCGCCTCAGAGGGTGTTCCGTTGATAAATGAGGGGACAAATTGTTTTTACAACTTTTATTTTGTTTTCTCGCGAGCGCGCCCAACAGCGACTAACCGGGCCAATGCGCCGCGCTGCCGTAATTGAATTTATGGAATGTCCGCGTTTTTTCTAGCCCTCTTTTATTACGCCAAACCGAGAAATTTGAGACAAAACTGGAAAAAAAAGTTTTTTTTGGGTGCACACTTTTAGTTGTTTTTCTTATGTATAAAATATATTTTTCCTACGTTACGAAGGAGTATTCCCAACTAGTTTTAGTTCTCGGAAATTGCTAGTTTTTCTAAGGCAAGAAGTATACCTTGCCTTATTTGTAATGGAAAATTCGGTGTAAAGGTTATCTTGCTCGTTCCTGGTATTGTTATTTTTGTTTTTTTTTACGATTCAATTCTGTGTTGGGCTTTTTATAAAAATACTTATCTAAAAGAATACTCTTAACTTGGAGATAGTAAAATATGTAATTACTTTAACAGGTTTTGTTTATTTAAATATCTTAATATTTAAAATAATTATTGATTTAAATCATAAAATAAATTACAACGGAATTCTGAAATTTTTTGATAATAGTTTTGAATATATTATATTTTACGAAGCAAATCATATAAAATAAAATTAAGATTATTATTAAGTTTTAGTTTACGCTATTATTTCAAGTTAATAAATATCTAATATATAATTAAATTCAATTTTAATTAATTATACTAAATCGCATGTTTAATAAATCAAATTAAAAACCTCCAACAACGTATTTTAATAATAGGAGTAAAAACGCGTTTTTACTCCTAACTTTCTAGACCATTGGTGGTTCTCCTGTTTTTATTTTAATAATAAACCCCAAATTCAATGAATATTTTTCATTTTGAATTTAATAAAGAATTTAAATTCACTCGTGATTTATATATTTGTTTCATACGAATAAGAATTAAAAACGCGTAGAAAATTAAATGATATACATATTTTGATCAATCCAAAGTTAAAAGGAAGCCTATTTGTAAGAAATCGCAAAGATTTGACTGTTCTATTGTTAGGAAATAGTACAATCCTTACAGAAAGGATTCTCTGACCTTCATTGATTTGGATTCTCTTTATCGCAGGCTGCAGTCCTATTGTTGTATTAGCGGGATTGAGAAACTGGTTCGCGATGGTTCTCTGTCAATCCGATTAGCGGCTTGCTCTCGTACTGCCTCTTGATATGGAGAAGAAGGTCATTTCTGCGCTGCCTCTATCATCCCCATCTTTATCTTGTTTATCCAATAGATATCCACCTCTCACTCTTTAGATAGTATTACGTAAAGGCAATCTCCCACTCTCTCATCGAGTCCTGCTTAATCGATATACGACTTAAATTGATACTCGATATTGATTGTGGTTAATCGAACCGCAAAATCGATATTTCCGACATTTCTCTAATCTACAGTACGATTAAATTCATAAATAAGTTCTCCCTCAAATCTATCCATAATATAAATGAATAGTGTAGGTAGATAATGGAAGACTATTAGTAATCGATAACGTATTGGTATATAACTATTAATCGTGAACTATTATTACGTAATGATTCATTGATAAGTATTTTTACGTAATGATTAATCGATAACTGTTATTATGTAATGATTAATCAAGTATTATTTCGCAATGATTAATCATGAAGTATTATAACGTAATTATTATTCGATAACTATTATTACGTAATGCTTAATCGAGAAGTATTATTACGTAACGATTAATCGAGAAGTATTATTACGTAATGATTAATCGAGAACTATTATTACGTAAATTTTAATCGATAAGTATTATGACGTAATTTTTAATCAATAAGTTTTATTACGTAATGATTAATCGATAAGCTTTATATCTATAAGTTAAATAGAGTTCTTATTTTATATAAGCAGACTATTTGCCATTTTAAAACAAAAGCAGACAGAAATTCAGCAGTTAATTTAGCTTATCACGTTTGCTGCTAGAGGCTCTATATTAAAAACACAAATTAATGGGGAACTAAGTTTATTAAACTAATTAAATTGCATTTTTCGGTGACATATTTAACAAAATATGTAAAATTAAGGCAACACAATTATCAAACCAATTTTGTAACTCGAACTTTCCCAGGATTTTGCCATTTATCAGAGCTTTGGATATTATAAGTGTATAGAATTTCCTGGTTGACTTTTCCTTTTTGTATTCGTGTTTTTTTCTATTTTTCATAAAGTAAATAAGCAATAAGCCCTAAATGTTAAATTGCCTGGATGTTTTCTTTATTGCATGAACCTTATGTTTTACATTTGTTTTTAACCATTTTCAATAAATTAATTTGGTAACTTTCAGCTCTCTTAAATCTAAGTGCTGTAATATAAGCCATAAATATTCGCTCCCCTAGACAACACCTTATCAATGTTTAAATATATATATTTCGTTATTACCGATAAGAATGATTGTTACTTGAATGAAAACCCAGGATCACCTTTTAAAACCCTTTTTATTACGTATATTTAGTTTCAGCGTATATTTGAGTATTAGAAATTTGCAAATAAACTAATTTTTACCTTCTTCTACGGAGCCCTGGGTTTCCACGGGGCATGAACTTTTCTAAACAAGTGTATCCGTGAAATAAAACTTTATTATTAATTTTCTATTGGAGCTGTTCCGTTGCTTGGGTCAGGAATTTTTCTTTTGTAACTTAGCATCAAATCCTTATAATAATGAAATGGCTGGGAATATGAAATCATAAATCAAATGGATGGTAACCGATGGGTAACGAATACTTCATCGGCAATGGAATGGGAATGGTAATTTTTTCAACGGGAATTACAACATTTAGGTCAAATGGAATGCAAACCAATGGGTAACCAATATTTAAAATGAAGTTGTAATAGGATTATTTTCAACAGGAATGACGTCATCTCTGCTTCAAATGCAGCTCTCTGCTTCAAATTCAGCTCTCTGTTTCAAATGCAGTTCTCTGTTTCAAATGCAGCTCTCTGTTTCAAATGCAGCTCTCTATTTCCAATGCAGCTCTCTATTTCCAATGCAGCTCTCTACTTCAAATTCAGCTCTCTGTTTCAATGCAGCTCTCTGCTTCAAATGCAGCTCTCTGATTCAAATGCAGCTCTCTGTTTCAATGCAGCTCTCTGTTTCAATGCAGCTCTTTGCTTAAAATTCAGCTCTCTGTTTCAATGCAGCTCTTTGCTTCAAATGCAGCTCTCTGTTTCAAATGCAGCTCTCTGTTTCAAATGCAGTTTTCTGCTTCAAATGCAGCTCTCTGTTTCAAATGCAGCTCTCTGTTTCAAATGCAGTTATCTGCTTCAAATGCAGCTCCCTGCTTCAATGCAGCTCTTTGCTTCAAATGCAGCTCTCTGCTTCAAATTCAGCTCTCTGATTCAAATGCAGCTCTCTGTTTCAATGCAGCTCTTTGCTTCAAATACAGCTCTCTGTTTAAAATGCAGCTCTCTGTTTCAAATGCAGCTATCTGCTTCAAATGCAGCTCCCTGCTTCAAATTCAGCTCTCTGTTTCAATGCAGCTCTTTGCTTCAAATGCAGCTCTCTGTCTCGATATGTCTGTTGTGTTGGGAGACTGGATTAAAGTCGTAACAACCGAACTTATAAAATAAAATCTAGACATTTCGTGCCCTTATGGCGCAACTGGAGAGTAGGACAATCAGCAATATAGGCGTGTACGTCCCGCGGGAGATGGATGGAGAAATACCGAAGACGTCCAAAAGGAATGCCGATTTGGCAATAGCGTTCCTTCAATCTTGAAGATCCTTTCTATATTTCCTTTAATAAGAAGAAGCGGCGTAGAGAGCGGGATTCCTTTAACTTTAGCTGGAATGTTTCTTTATTAGGGTAAGGTCGTTGAATTAAACGAAGCCATCATTTTCCCGGAGACTTCTTCGGAAAGCTTTGCCGCGGGAGTGGAGGGATTATTGAGTGCGCGAATAGAAATATTTGGGACCCCGACCGCCGTGGTTCTTGATAAATCATTCATTTCTCAATGACTGTCGGAGAAAGTTCGCTCTGCCTCGCGGCGCACTCGGATTTTTTATTTTATAAGCTTTCGCCTTGGCCTCGAATTAATTGGTGGAAGTGTCAAAAGTTAGAATAACTTCCTTGGTATTTGGGTTAAAGAAGCGGTTTATTATTAAGGTTTATTCCGTCAAGATCCTTTCAAAGCATTGTTGGAATTCAGTCTGCGAAATCCGTCGTCCCTCTACAACACTTCAAAGACGGTTGTCAACCATTCCTTTCTTTCCGGTTTCAAGGCGACAGCTAAAAAGATGGCCGACTGAAAAATATTTCCTTCTACCGACCTCCCGACCGAATAAAAAAGTGAGCTGACTAAATTTATGAGCGTTTATCAAAATGGCACGAAGGGTCCATTGATAATGATTAGGGGCGGGTCGATATCTAGGAGTTCGGAAACGCTTCGAGGGTCAGCGTTCAATTTTTCAAGACAAGCTAAAAGATGCCATTACAACCCCTTCCTCCCTAAGATGCTCTTTAGATAAGTGGTTCCTTCGCGTCTGTTTGCCACTCCATCTCTTCTATCGTGCCCTCTATCATCCTTAAGCTTTGTAGCGTTTCAAAAGCTGCTTCGCGGCAGTTGTTTAAGAATAATTCCCCATTCAAAATTCAATGTTCCGGTTAATTGAAGAATTTTCATCCGTTAAGGAATCGGTTCAACACACTGACAATAGCGTCGCGGAGGTATATTGTTGAGATTGTACGGATAGTTTTCGACTCAATCTCTTTGTTTATTTGGTTTGCCGAATCGGAAATCGATGGGGGGAAGAAACAGAAGCCTTGGAAGATGTCCATTCCAATTTCGACCAGCTATATAATACCGACTGTATGGTGGAATTTCTCAATATACGAAATCGACAGATATCTATTGTGTTTTCGCACTGACGAAAATGATGATCTATACGACATTGTTGTCACGTGGTGGTCGTTGACCGAATGCCAGAAAAATTTCAAAATTAAATCCCACAGTTATTTACAATGTCTTCTTATGATTTGTATAGAGCTAGAAATTCTATGACAACGAATCAAAATCACTCTTAGGTATACCTTTCAGTTTTTACTGCTCTAATTTTTAAGGAATTATATTTAATTTTCTTTAAGAGTATTCGCGACTGAAACGAGTCTAGGTGGGGTAACGGCGCTAGCTTCTCTAAGGTAGCATCTTCTACAGACAATCAAAACGTCATAAGAACGTTTTTTGTGAAATAAACTAATCAAAATATAAGCAAATGATGCAAATATTATATTAAATGCAAGTATCACTATTTGTAAAAACAAATTTACCAATAACGACGAGGAAAAACTAATCTTTTCGATTTCGAAATAAAGGGGTTTAGCGATCTAATTTTCGGTCACATATTGTTGTGGTCGACAGTTAATTTTATGTAAGCAGGCCAATGCAATTTTTAGTGTCCAAATCTTGAATATTGTGCGTTTCCGACGAATTTCGCTCGATCAAAGTTGAATAACGATGAACTGCCGCTATCAGTAACTGAAACAATTATAAAACACAATTATAGACTTAACCATAAGTAACATAATTAGAATAAGTATAACACGACTTATTCAAATATTATTTGTTTAATGATAGCCTGTTACGCTAATGATCATATAAATCATTACGGGCCTAAGGACTGAGAGCTGGACATGCATCAGATTTATAGCCCGGTGTACCGGTAAGATTGAAACCACACCACCGGAGGTCTATCATCATTATGCCCAACGCCGGCGTCCACAAGCCCGGACAGGTCACAAATCCAGCATGGGTAGCAGAACCCTACTACTGATGGTCGCACCTTCGACGCAAGCCACTCAACCCAGCAGAAGGTGCAGCAATGGGTCGACCAGCCCCCACTTCGCACACAGCAGTGGGATTAAGAGTGGATGCTCTGGCAACGCCAGCCGACACCCTACCTAGAAAGGTAGAGAGCCGCGCCCATTGGAGAGAGCTCCTAAAGGGGAACAACGGGCACACAGCAGCCCGCATAACCCGGCACAGCTGACACCGGACATCCCGGTGGAACCCCAATCAATCCGCCGAGACGGCCAGTTCGCCCGGCCCCTCTCCGTTAGCCTGGGCCGAAGCCCAGTTACCAGCCCACACCGGACCGAAGTCGGAGGTCGAGATAGGACCATTTGGACGGAGCTAACATCTCCCAGTGCGCCACCACCCGTGCTGGGTTACAAGAGCCGGACCCCGACTCCCCGGTAAAGCCACCAGTTATTGCACACTCCGACCCCTCCTGGGCTAGGACTGAGAGCTCTCATCATTACTATTGAAATTGTCATGTGCCCGAAAAATCACCACAGACAGTCTATTTGAAGGATCAGGATGGTCTGTGGATTACGCCATCGCGTTCGTGATTGCTCGCTTTGCATTGTAAGAGGATTTTGGACCAATTAAAAATGGGAACCGTTGCTATTTTTAGTCACCAGTTTTAAAGGTAGTTATTTTATAATAAACCGAATGTAATTTTGGCAATGATGAGAGTAGTGTATGAAAATCAGTGGCGGATTATCCAATCGGTGCACTAGGCCCGCGCCCATGGCTTCATGACCTCTTGGGGTCCCCAAAAACTACATAACAATAAAAAATATAAAAATATAAAAACCACTTTTACTTAAAAGCGCCTTATGAGAAAATTGCGCCTAGGGCCGCAAATGAACATAATCCACCACTGGTGAAAAGGTCTATCTTCCAAAAAATCTGATAAAGTATTCATTCCACCATAGCCTATCATCAAAAGTAAATGAACCGAAGTTATAAGACTGCTATACTCCCCATGCTGGAGGCGTTTTCCTTATGAAGTTACATTTTGACCTCGAATTTTGTTTTCATGAAACCATTTTTTATACATAGAAATAGCTATACCCACAATTCCCAAGAGCAATTTATCGCGTCAAAAAACGGGGATGGAAATTAGCTTTTATTTGACAAAATTTGATCATCATAAGAAAAACGCCCTCCGATTCTGTGCGCTATTTCGATAACTGCGGTTCATTTACTTCTGCTATCATCAATCCAAGTTTTTCAGTGTCATTCTTATTTTGTTACGTCATTTACGCTTATAACCATAACAAAGTACCGCTATAATTTCCAATAAATGCATTGTCATTTTCCTATCAAAATTGTCGGATCTTTCCAGAGGTTCAGGTGGAGATTCAAAAATACGTAAGCTGGTATAAAGGAGAAAATGTCCAAGACGAAACGAAATCCGGCAAGAGAAAGAGAATTTGGGTTGGCCATGACAGAAATGCAAAGTAGGAAGTTTATAGATGGGCCCAAAACATTCTAAAACGGTGAAAGGTTGGGAATCGAACCTGTGGGAAATTCTTCCTCCAAAAAGGTCACGAATTCGCTCTCTTTATTTTGAGGCTCAGAGCGGGTTATACATTAAAATATTGGCCCTCTCTCGCTTGCCAGTCTTAAGTCGCGAACGAATATAAAAGAGATCTGCTTTAAGCGAAAAGGATTTTTCTCCAAAGAGGGCGTTGGAAAAGTAAAAATATTCCTCTGCCGTGCAAAGCACAAAAGCATTAACGACCAAAACCAAAATATGGAGAAAACCCGCGAAATTCAAACTTTCTTTGCCAAAATTATATAATATTTTAAATAGTAAAATTAAGAATTGCATAAATTTAAAGATATTTAAAAATAAAATTGTAAATGGTTGGTAGTCTTTGGAATTGCTAAATTATACGAGTATTTAGGGTTTTAAATGTTTAAATGTATAAATTGGAAATTCACTGCAATTGACTTTATAAAAAAAATGACATCGTTGTATTTTTTTTAGTATCTTGTATTTCTGGATCTCTGTATTTTGTTTTATTTGTTTATATGCTGCCGTTTAAAAGGTAAAAAGTACTTATCTACGCTAATCCCCTCCACGCACGAGCAATTTGCTTATGTGGATGGGGACAGATGTAAAACTTTTTAAGTGAATGATAATGTATACATAAGGCATCAATAAAAATAAATAAAGAATAATATACCCCAACTTACTTCTTTCAAGTTTATATAGTAGACTTGGATTTTTCAACTCAAATTAGATTCTGGTACTAAACAATTTACAGGCTAAACGATATTTCAGAAATATCATTAAAACCATGTCTTAAAACGCGAAACAAATGCGTTTTGATTTGACTTTTAAAGAAAATAAACACATTAATGCGTTTTTCGTTTGAAAATAATGCAAAAGATTAAAATAATGCGTTTTGCAACAAGTCATTTCTCTAAAAACAAAAATTTTAAATTCGAAAATTAGTTCAAAATTGAATTTAACGTATAAAATAAGGAGAAATAAAACCAAAATCTGTAAATCGAAAATTTGGTCGTTAATGCTTTTGTGCTTTGCACGGCAGTCCTATTCACTCGTTCTTCTTCCGTTTCCATCTTTTCACATAAATAGAAGGCAAACGTGCTATACAAATTTACGAGTTTTATTTTTCCAATAGGGAAAATATCTAGAAAAATGGCAGCTAACAAAAAGCTACGTAATCGCCTTAAATCGCCTTGTTTCCCTCCGGACGCCACTGGGATTGCACTTGTCAATAAGGCTTACGATGGAACGTGAGATGGAGATGGTCATTCTTCTACTTCTACGCGTGCTCGTGGATGTGTAGCAACAGAAGCATGTCAGATATTATCTTACGCAGGGTGACCACAGAATATTTTAAAATCCTTTAAAGGAATTATAGGAAATTAATCAGTGAAATATAAGAAAATATAGGTAGAAAATTCTGGGGAAGGAAAATATAGGAAGAAAATTGGGGGAAAAGAAAATATAAGAAGAAAATTGCGGGGAAAGGAAAATATAAGAAGAAAATCGGTAGAAAAAAGGAAAATATAGGAATAAAATTGGGGAGAAAAAGGAAAATATAGGAAGAAAAATGGGGGGAAATTAAAATATAGGAAGAAAATTGGGGGAAACGAAAATATAGGAAGAAAATCGGTAGAAAAAAGGAAAATTTTGGAAGAAAAGTATATATATCTAGGCTATATATCTAGGATAAATAACACTGTTTAAAATTACCATTGCTTCCTGTTTAATGACAAATTTCGTTTGGAATTCGTGACTGAAAACTACCGCTACGTCCCCTTTGCTACGCTATTGAAACCTAGATAGGTAATGACTAAAGCAGACGCTATTAGTTTTTCGTCATCGTTATTCGTAAATTGCACTTCATAAATAATGATACTTGCAAGTTAATATAATTTGGCATCGTTTGCTTATATTTTGATGTTAATTTAAGAAAAAGCGTTCTTATGACATTTTAATTTTGTCTGTAGCAGACGTTAGATCATAGGCGCTACCTCGGAGAATCTAGCGCCGCGACGCCACCTAGGCTCGTTTCGGTCGCGAATAGTTATTGTACTTGAATCTTGATAATTCTTGTTTAAAGAACAGCTATTTCTTGCTGCGTTTACAGAAAAAAATCTGTAATTTTACAAAAACTTTCCTAGTAATTTTCTGTAAAATTAACAGAATTTTTAACAGTGAACAAATCGTCGGTAATCACGAAAAATCACCTAAGAAAATCACTTTAAAACACTTAAATATTGTGAGGAATCATTGGCAATCACAGAACGTCGTAAGGAAATCAGTAATAAGGTGCGCAAATGTGTTACGTTGAAAAATGTAGCTTCGCAGTTCTGAGACAAATTACAGTGAGATCTATTTTTCCACGAAACCGAGGATGGTTACACCGCATTACGGCTTAACATTATATGACTAACGCTCTAAAACGTTAAATTGAAACTGCGTAGAGATATTTACTTATTCAAAAACTATATTTTATCGATGTGATAGCTATAAATAGTGACGCACCGCACTATTTTTAATTACGAAACATTAGCTGTATTTTGAAGATGAATACTTCTATCGAAAATCATTTTATATACTACTAGTATAATTATAAATGATGTGATTTTAATAGTTAAGTTGTAGTTGTAAATTTATATAATTATATTTTGATTTTGTTTTAAATGAAATTAAATGTAAAATTTTAAATTAAAATTATTATCGTTCTACCAAAAGTGACATAATTACCAAAAGTGTGTCAACGAATGTTGGGAGGGGAGAAGGGAAAGTATGCCTTGGGGAAGGAAGGAAGTTAAAGCCAAGAAATAACGCCTCGTAGTGAGGAACGGAAGAACTAAGTAGCACTGGTCAAAGTTAGTGTATTTTTGATTTTTCGTCGTTTTGTGGAGATGCTATCGCCATCTACCTACGATATAATACCATAGACTAAAAAAAGATCCAGAAAGGCGACAATAAATAGTCTTTTATGTGGTCGATCTCGAGTCGAGCATTCATTAAACCTATAGCATATGAAAATACAGGGATTGTTACACTTTAGGTAATTATGTCACCTTTGGTTCTACGCGTATACGTCTTGAGGTTCACCAAAAGTCGCTTCACCTCCTTGTTTTATACGAGGAATAAAATCTTGAAATTTGGCCACGAAATTGACATTTCTAGCTTATCGCTCATGCAGCTGGAGGTTTGTTTGTTCCGTATCTTTTCGGTCCTTCTTTACATTTTAAAACAAAAACCTCCTTCTCGGTTTCCATTCAGATCATATTTGATGGCTGGAATAAATCAAAGTAACAAAGTTTTACAGTTTTGTTATTCGTAAACAATGTATAAATAGAATATGCGCGCAACACCATGTTCGCTCCATGATTTCGGGAAGAACAAGATGTCACGGATATTTAAGTTCATACAATGTAGTAAATATATTTCACATATTAAATTAAATTAAATTAAATTAAAAGAAATTGACAATATCACTATACACTATACCATTATAGCAACCTAACAATATTTCAATCACCCTTTCCAAAAAATAGCCCACTAAACAATGAAAACCCAAGATAAGAACTATCCCAGGTAGTACCATCACTTACATATAACGTGTTTTATCGAGGTTTCTTAAAGGTATACGAAACACGTTTGGTAAACGATGATCATGTCACCCGTTAGCACGTGTTTCTACACGTAGTTTTTAAGTGTTAAATTACGCGTACATTTAGATAAAAAAAGCGTCTATTAAGTTCAAATTTAGCATTAAGTTGGAAAACAATAACAGTGTTTTTTATTTAAATTATACCGTATTAATCAGCGATTTGGCGTGTATTATGGAGTTTTTTTAGTGTATTTAGCGGTTAGTTTCCGCGAATTCAGGTATTATTTCGCGTGCATTAATTGCAAATCTTTTCTGTGTGAATCGGTTTCTTTTCGTTGGTCAATCGGTTATTTTGCATTCATTGTCTATTTTATGTACATTCATTGGGTATTTTGCGTGCATTCATTGTTTATTTTATGTACATTCATTGGTTATTTTGCGTGCATTCATTGTTTATTTTATGTACATTCATTGGATATTTTGCGTGCATTCATTGTTTATTTTATGTCCATTCATTGGTTATTTTGCGTGCATTCATTGTTTATTTTATGTACATTCATAGGTTATTTTGCGTGCATTCATTGTTTATTTCATGTACATTCATAGGTTATTTTATGTACATTCATAGGTTATTTTGTGTACATTCATTGGTTATTTTGCGTGCATTCATTGTTTATTGTATGTACATTCATTGGATATTTTGCGTGCATTCATTGTTTATTTTATGTACATTCATAGGTTATTTTGCGTGCATTCATTGTTTATTTCATGTACATTCATAGGTTATTTTTCGTGCATTCATTGTTTATTTCATGTACATTCATAGGTTATTTTATGTACATTCATAGGTTATTTTGTGTGCAATAAAAAGTTAGTTTCTGTGCATTAGTTATCTATTTTGGTTGCATTAATTGGTTATTTTGGGTGCATTAATTGTTAATTTTTTTAATGCTGCGATGAAAAGTTACACATTACACGATGTGTTTTCGCCTAATACTAGATAGAATAAAGTTTATGGGATACAATACATTTATTGATTATGTGTTATATTTATAAATAATTTTTTCAAAAGTGCATATCTTAACTTTCATTCTCTTTAGGACTAGAATGCGTAAGACGGTAAAATATAGTTTAATTAATATCTAAAACATATGACTAAGAAAAAGCTACTACCTCTTCAATGCAGTATTTCTTCAATAGATCTCCATTCTCTATAATTCTGCCCAATTAGCTTACAAATGCATGTGAAGGACATACGCCACGAACTTGTATATTAAAATTTAAGATATACTTATAGTAAATTTCATTAAATTAATGAATAGACCTCAGAAAAGAAGTTTTCAAAAAAATATTTATAAATCGCTTTTGAAATCTTGAAATGGAGACCTTTTCAACGTTTGAAAGTCAAACAATCCTTCGGAAAACAGTACGCCATAATTAAGAAACCGCTTTATACACGAAAAAAAGCTTAATACATGCAAAATAATAGATTATGTATTCGAAATAATCTCTTCGTGCACGCCAAATAAGTGCTTATTACTCGAAAACTAACCTCTTATTGTATGCCAAATATCCGCTTAATACACGAAAACTAACAGAATCATTTTTTTTTCGTCTAGCAAAGTTGTTTGCCTATGATTTAATATATCCTTCATATTTTTATCTTTAGATTATAATAGGCCGAGTAAAATTAATGCATTATAACGAAGTCAAAAAATGTCTTATATAAGAATGTAATGTTCCAATTAAATAACTGAAATTATTGCTGGCTTAATTTTTAGCTAGCGTTATGCTGAATTTTTATTTTTGAGTTTATTGATAATATAAATACCGAAAAGATTATAAAGTAACCTTATTAATATGGTTAATTAATATATTATATAAATAATTACGTTTTCTATGCGTTAAGTAATGTGTTTATTGTCTTCATATATTAAGCTATTTCAAATACCAAAAAAGGTTCAAGTACAAACAATGAAAATATTAAAGCAATTAAAATTTTGATAACACTTGATAGTTTAGTATTTATGTAAAATATATGCCATTGCCGCCGATAGATGTCACCAAAGCATCTATTGAAATAGTTTAACCACTAGATAGTCTTTTAAAAAAACATCTTTCTTTTTATAGAGCTTAGGTTTGCTTTTAAACATCACTGTAATTAAGAAAGTAATATAAAAATATAATACAACTAATTTAATTTTTATTACTGATTTTAATACCTTGATATATTTTTATTTTTTAACTTTTGTTTTTAGGTTATATAATTTAAAATCCAGGTTTTGTTTAAAGTATAAATGTATAATTCAATGTAGCAGGTTTTATATTTTTGTGTTTATTGATAATAAAAATACCGTTAAGTTTATGCATATAATTAGTACATTTATGTATTTGCGAGCTTTTTTAACTAAGACCTCTATGTAAATAATGTTTACTAATTCCTTATTTAGTAAATAAAGTAACCTTATTAATAGTTAATTCATATAGAGTAGTAGCACTCCGTAGCTTTGGCCATGGCCGCCATTGTGGGCGCGAATTTTTTATGAATAGGAAAAGTACAAACAATAAATATAATATAGCAATTAAAATTTAAATAGCCCTTAATAGTTTAGTATTTTGTATGATATATTTGCCATTGCCGCCAATAGATGTCACCAAAGCATCTATTGAGATATATTTAACGCTGTATTTTTACAACAATCTTACTTTTTATAGAGTTGAGGTTTGCTTTTAAACATCACTGTAATTAAGAAAGAAATATACAAACATAATGCAACTAATTTAATTTAATTAACTGATTTGAATACCTTAATATATTTTTATTTTTGAACTTTTTTATTTAATGTTATTTAATTTAAAATGCAGGTATTGTTTAAAGTTTAAATGTGTAATTCAATTAATCAATTCTATTTTAATTCTTATATTTAATTAAATTAGAAAAAAATGATTTTAATTTCATGCTTTTTAAAACATTTCTTGGTATTTATATTCTAGCAATTCTAATAGAAGTGGTGTGAAAGGTTTCCTGTGCGATGAATGTGGTAGTGACTTCCGTTACGCATCTAACCTCAGTCGTCACAAGCGTCGACATAATATATGCCAGATTATAAGAAACCCCGTAAAGTCGCTGATTTTTATTTAAAATTCTTCTCCATAGCGTGATAAAATATTACTATTTTGCAGGAGTTTTAGATATAATTGCATTAACTTGTAATAAATCATCCAACATCAAAACCGAGTTTAACAAACATAGAGACGAGGTTGACGCTCTACAGAAGTTGACTGGAAACCGTTACCCTATTCCACCCAATGATGAATTCCATCCTGATGTCGACGTTACTATAACTCGTACATTGAGTGGAACTGATTCAAAATATTAGATATTTCTAAGTGGTGATGATGATTTGAAGAAGATTAATACCTTCTCCTCTCAGGCTTCCGCAAGATTCGGAGATATTCTTTTAAACCAATTTGAAACATGGCGTGGTCTAAAATGGTATATCAGTCTCTATAAGGGTGATACTCCAAGGCAACGGTTTACACCGAGGGATGAGTTCTTGGAAAAACTTCGCCGTATTTTCATAGCACGGCTTTCACCACTCTCCGGGAAGATATACTAGACGCTCAGATGTCCGAAGCCTTCGCGAAAATTGAGAAATCAATGCAGTAGCAGTGTTTCTTTCAGGCATATCTCCGGGGGGGCTTTAAGTGAACTATTGGAGATAATGAATATTTACATTCCCATGAATCTATCGGTGGAGGAACAGAGAAAATTCGACTCTTGTACGAATTGCTATATTAGCCGAAAGAGGTTTGAAGATAGTGACAGAAAGGTTCGAGAACACGAACATCATACCGGAATATTTTTAGGAGCTGAGCACTCATAGTTCTTGTAACATCAACAGAAAATATCACTTTCACATTCCGGTCGTTATACATAACTTGAGGAATTATGTTTCGCATATAATAATGGAGAGTCTTGGAAGCTTCAAAAAACGTCGAATAACTTGCATACCACACAATATGGAAAAATATTTAACTTTTACATTAGGAAGGTTGCGATTTTTGGACTCGTTACATTTTCTAAATGCATCCTTAGACTCCTTAGTTGCTAATCTAAAACCCTTTTCCATTGATTGTGGAGTATTTCAAGGACAATGCCGAAAGTTTGACCAGAAAGGGTGTTTTCCCATATGAGTATATGGATGGATTCCACAAGTTTGAAGAATCGTCACTCCCTCCCAAGGAAGAATTTTTCAATAGTCTTACCAATGAGCATATATCTCAAGAGGACTATGACTACGCCCAATTAATCTGGGAAAAATTTCACCTTAATAATCTTGAGGAATACCAAAATCTTTACGTGCTAACTGATACGCTTCTGCTCGCTGACGTTTTCGAAAATTTGGGGGGTCTTAGTATTCAATACTATAGCCTAGACCCCTGCTACGTGTACAGTTTCCCAGGATTAGCTTGGCAAGCGTGTCTTTTGATGACTGGTGTGAAGCTGGAGCTCTTGACCGATGTCGATCAATATCTTTTCATTGAGGACGGCATTAGAGGAGGCATTTCTATGATTTCTTTGCGCTACGCTGAAGCTAATAATAGATACATGGAAAACTATGATTCCTCAAAACCAAGCTCCTATCTAATGTATTTCGATTCTAATAATCTTTATGGATGGGCAATGAGTCAGCATATGCCTACAGATGGATTCCAGTGGATGGATGTGAAGAAATAGATGCGTTTGATGTAATAAAAGTAGGGGATGATAGCCCAGAAGGCAATATTCTGCAAGTTGATTTGGAGTACCCTCAGGAAATGAACGATCTGCATGATGCATATCCACTCGCTCCCATCAAAAAAAGCTGTCAATCAGGAAGAACTATCAACGTATTCTTTAAAGCAATTGCAGATTCTCGGTGCAAAATTTATGGAGAATCAATCAAAGCTAACACCAACTTTAGAAAATAGGAATAACTATATTATCCACTACAGAAATTTAAAATTATATTTATCACTTGGTCTTCGCCTCACTAAAATACATAGAGGCTTAACGTTCAATCAAAGTCCATGGATTAAGAAGTATATAGAATTCAACACTCGGCGTCGAAAAGAAGCAAAAGATGAGTTCAGAAAGTCATTTTTCAAACTTATGAACAACGCTTTCTTTGGTAAGTTGATATTTTTTAAAAATAAATATGTATAAATACCTTTAATTCTTAAAGAAAAATTTATTTGTAGGAAAAACCATGGAGAATCTTCGTAATCGCAGAGACATACAACTAGTTCATAATGAAAAACAAGTACAACGAATGAGCACATCACCTCGGCTCACAAGAGCTAGAATTTTTAATGAAAATCTCGTAGGAATAGAAATGGCTAAGAAAAAGTAATGACATAATTTATTTTGATAAGAGTTTTGTGTACTATTCCAAGTTATTTGAATAAGGATGCTGTTTAATCGGCCAATATAAGTTGGATTTAGTATCCTTGACGTCAGCAAAACCTGCATGTATGAATTTCATTATAATGAGATAATGAGACGCTATGGATCAAAAGCAAAGCTGTGTTTTACAGACACTGACTCACTTTGTTATCTAATTGAGACCGACGATATTTACAACGACATGGCAACGTCTACCCATCTTTATGATTTTTCAGACTATCAAAAAACAACTCGGATTTATGAAAGATGAATTGTGCGGTAAACTTGGCCTCTCTTTCGTTGGTCATAAACCAAAAATGTATTCGCTACAGAGTGAGCCTCAGTGAAGGTGGAGATAAGAATACATTTTGTCAAGAAAAATATAAAACATAACTCCTATCGGGAATGTGTATTTACGCAACGCATAACGTTAGCGAACACAAATAAAATTGTATCACAAAATCATGAGCTATATACGATACAAATACTACTAAAATCGCGTTAGGCCCTTTTGATAGTAAGAGATATGGTATAGATGGGATTGAAACACTAGCATTTGGTGATTACCAAATTGCATCAATCAATAATAAAGAATAAATAAAGTCATTACACATTTAGTAAAATAAATTATAATTTGAGTATCTAGTAATTTGATTTGTATAAAAAAAATTGCCATGATGTTAATAAAGAATAGTGCTAACAAAAGAACTCTCAACAATAAATTAGGTAGGAAAAACTCAAATGCCCTCTAATCATACATTACGTTCACTTGAAAATACTTTCTCAACATGGCTTCCAAATTTCGCGATGCCATTGTTAGCATGTTACCCGCTAATAACTCCATTATTACACTACTTTGTTACCCACCCTTGTTCACTGTATTTGATGGGCATCGGTAGCGCTTTCTTTTGGTTAAGACACAATAAGCGAGATTAAATAAAAGCACCGGCATCTATTGGCTTTCAAAATAACAATTGGTATGGTTTCTGTATACTAGTATATTTGGGTATTGTAGCTTAATTCCCGGTTACCCTTAAGTAAGCCGATCGGTAACCAGCCTAGTGAAGTTCGCTTACGGTTTTCTAGTTAATTTAAACCTTACGAGTATGGGAATAGATAACGAAGAATCTCGATAAAAATATTAAAAGCCGTTTAATCCACTGGAAATTAGAATACAAATCAATTGAGTTTAAAGCGTAGACCTGAAGAGTGTAAGCTAAATTACGGTTTAACATTACTGCCTAGAACTATACATATCATTAAAAGCCTACGGTTACGTAACCCCAACTCATTACTCAGAACTCTGGTTACCTAAACTCGAATCAACTTAACTTACAATGTCTTACTAGGTGACTATGAGCTGATGCAGCGGTATAGAGATTAATTAGTCGTACGTAGTTTCTTAAACGTATCAAAACGATAACTACACAGAAAAAACTACGTTTAGATTTTCAACATCAAAAAATAAATAAACATGTTTAAAACTTAAACACTTAAATTTTGCGTTTAAATTGTAAACGCCAAAGTGTTGAATTTCTAAACGGATGGATGCTAAACGTCGAATCGCTTGTCCAGTTGCTAAAATCACGTGCAATAACTTCACACTACCTAAGATAAACGCCAGCTGAACGCTTCTTAAACATTAATAAAACCTACGTGTTTAGAAATGACAAAAAAACAATAAAACTACCTCCATGGGTTTAGATATTAAACGTGTTATATACACGAGTCACCAAAGCCGAAAGCAAGTTGTGGACATTTTTCAACAATAGCCGACGCAGACAGAACAGCCGCGATTAATCGACGTGTTAAAGTTGAGAATTGAAATCTGGTAAGTTTACAGTTTTCTTATTATTTCATTATTGTAAGTCGACTTATTCAAATCTTATTAACAAAAGCGATAAAACTTTAGTATAATAAAAATTCCAATCTCAAGTTCAGTGTTTAAGCCTTGTTTCCCTTTAATTTTTCAGCTAATGCAACAATTATTCTTATTCATTATAGATTTATTTAATGACGTTTGAGTATTTTTTTAAATCCTAAAGCGATTTTACAATTTAACTACTTTACATTGACCACGTATTGACATATGTGGAAGCTAAAATTTCAGACTTAAATTTAAAAAGGTTAATGCAATGAAAAATGTAACTTGCTACCACACTCAGAGGGTGCACACAGACTAATGAAGATAATTTTCAACTATATATAGTTAGACCAGCTCGATAATGTTACTAACTATTGTTTTTTTTTTCGTCTTGGTAACCAATTGTGAAATTTGTGCACGCGCCAGCTAGTCCAGTTAGGAGAGTGGTACGCTTTCCACTTCGGAACCCAAGGACGAAGCAGTAACAAGCTGTAGAGCCCGTAGCCGTCGTCACCATCATCGAGATTTCCAAGGACGATGTTTCAAATGCGATCATGATAAGATCAAACAGGGCTTAATTTAGTTAACGAAAAAATAAGTGTTTATTATTATAAAAATATATTATTTTACTAGTTTCGAAAATAAAACGCTCGCTGCAAATAAACTTGTCTGGTTTGTCCACTGGCTTGTGTACAGTAGAAAGACAGATACACATGAAATTACACACGATATACAAGCGCGTAAATGCGTTTATCACATAAACGCATGGCGGCTAGACGCATTTATCACAAACGAATGGCGGATTGAAGCATTTATAACATACACGCATGGCGACTAAACGCATTTACAACATAAACGCTTGGCGGCTAAACGCGTTTATCATACAAACGCTTGGCGGCTAAACGCGTTTATCATACAAACGCTTGGCGGCTAAACGCGTTTATCATACAAACGTTTGGCGGCAAAACGCGTTTATCATATACACGCTTGGCGGCTAAACATGTTTGTCGTATAAACGCTTGGCGGCTAAACGCGTTTATCGTATAAACGCTTGGCGGCTAAACGCGTTTGTCGTTTAAACGCTTGGCGGCTAAACACGTTTATTGTATAAACGCTTTCGGCTAAACGCGTATGTCACATAAACGCTTAGTAACTAAACGCGTTTACCTTATAAACACTTGATGTCTAAACGCGTTTAGGTTTAATACGTGCTTAAAAAAGCGTTACAAGATGGCGTTTAGGAAAATGTTTAGATTCTAAACGTCGTTTTTTCTGTGTACGTCGATGATAAGACCCAGCGCACTTACATTGTTAGTGAGACTATTAGGCACCTTAGTGGAACGAATCATCTCTTTGCGGGTGGGTTTGACTTAATGAATAGTACTTATCTCATCCTATGACTCGTGATCTCTGCAGTTCCGAGGTTGCGATAACACGTAGCGAATGCGGCACAGGATCGGGTAGCTTTACGGCATGTTGGGGCTGAAGTCGCGAACACGAGTCCGTACTAATAAACCGACACACGTTACTTATTTGGGAACGCGGTCCATAACTGCTTTCAACCGTTCTTTGATTATAGTTTATAAAGCAAATCACTTTTGGGTCAGCACTGCTAACTGAGTAGATCCGCATGTTACTCGATCAGGAACGAATCTGATTTTTCCAAAGGTGACAAGGAACGAATCTGATTTTTCAAAAGGTGACAAGGAACGAATCTGATTTTTCAAAAGGTGACAAGGAACTAATCTGATTTTTCAAAAGGTGACAAGGAACGAATCTGATTTTTCAAAAGGTGACAAGGAACGAATCTGATTTTTCAAAAGGTGACAAGGAACGAATCTGATTTTTCAAAAGGTGACAAGGTCTCTCGTTTCTTGGCTTTTTCCACACCGGATATTAGTTCGCCTACGTCACTGGTTTTTACAGTCTTCTCAATATGGTCAACCACCTATGGGCACGTCGAACGTTTTCGGGGAAACACGTGAGTTTTATAATATACCTAAGAATACAATAGGGTACACTTGTACCCAAGAAAGCCTATTCTTCGAGATTCTTCTCTGAAAGTATTTCCAATGGGGATTAAGGAATTGGGAAAGTCCAAGTGACGACCACTAGGCCGGTTACGTTTTCCATTGAAGTAAACAAGTTGGCCTAGACCCAAAGCTAACTACACTATCATATATATGAATGTATTAATTATTTTGCCACATGGTTTCTGTATACTAGTATATTTGGGTATTAGCTGATTATTATTATTATAACATCAAAGCTTAGCCTAAACAGACGTCATAGGTCACCGAGGTCACGCTGAGGTATAACGTCAAAGAACCATCCTTTCGTCTAACTACGCGTGTGTCAGATATTATGGAATCTCGCTTATTATCTGTTAAATCAGAGTGGTTTATTTGACAATATGGCTTTCCAGCCTGCTTCGACGCCGAGCGTTTAGAGTGGTAAACATACATTTGGTCCAACCGTCAGATGAACCAAGGTTGACCTTTTTAATAACTCTAATGTCGGGTCCAACGTTACAAACCTAAAGCTGCCGGAGATTTGGCCGCCATTTGCTATCCTTATATCATTAAAAATCCGGTTGGCTGCTTCTTAGAATATGTTGTTTGGTCTCATGGTACAAATTCTGAAAGCTCTAATCGCAGTTAAAGTAATATTGTTTTAAACTCTAAAGTGTGTTTTATTGGTCTAAGTCGTAAGTTTGTCAAATATGTCTTATGAACATGGGTCGAGACATAGTCGATTCACTAGCAAGTTTACGTAATAAAATCTTTTTACTAAAAGACACACTTGGAAATAGAGCAAATACGTTAAAAAATAAATTGTTTAAACTTTGTTTTACTTTTTAATTTAAACTTCAAGTAAGTACATATTAATATGTCTTTTCTTTATTGTTCCTTTTTTTCGCAGCTCTGTTAAAAAGTAAAAAAAAAGCATTATTGGTTTTGGTAATCAACACACTTTCAGAAATATAATACATGCTCATATAACTGGTATTTATTTGAATCTATTCTCGTTGTAAATTATGTAAAATCTCTCTCTTATGAAAATAAATCTTTTTCATTTGTCAATTTACGAATTTAAAAAACGTTTTAAGTGGCTAAAGACAAGGTACAAAGTTTATTGGTCGCTCAAAGAAGTGATTGTTTTAACCGCTTTGTGGAAAATGCTCCTTTCCCCGCGAGCGTTCTTCCTGTCTCTTCCTTAATGCAGATTCTCCCAAACATGAAAATGCTTTCGGGAAGTCTCTATTGTAGTATAGTATAGTAAAGTGCAGATTTGCTGGTGTATTAATTAACGATTTAAAATTAATCTGCCGTAAAACTACATTCTACTACTTTCAAGCAGAGTTACTAAAGATTCGAGCGACAGCGCCATTATTTTTGACGATTTTTATTTTTGCGTATAAATTGTAATATTGATTAACTCCAAAGTTTGAGATGATATACACGTACAAGATTCATTGTGTTAAAATTAAAATACTAAACATCAGAAAAGGGTTCACAATTTGAGATGGAGAAACAGAAAAACATTAAAAGAGCTGGAATTATTTAAATAGCACCATGATTAAAGATTTATAAAGTGGTTTAAAATCAAATGCGCTTTATCTTATTATAATGACGGTAGGCTATGGAACGCCGTTTCAGCCAAAATGGAGCGAATCTCGCTTTTGGCGAAGGTATAGATATTCCTTTGATTCTCGTTCACACTAAAGTGCTTTAAAAAATCTTATCTAAATACAGGGTATTGCAAAAGGTTATGCAAAAATTTTAAGGAGTGGTAGGGGGTGAGTTGAGAAGTATGCCTGTTTTTTTCCCATTTTCCTACGATGAGTTAAAAGAGTGCCAAAGCGCTTCGAAGTGTGGCCTACTAGCCCCTGGAAGTAATCTGCAACAAGCGTAAAACCAATCAATTTTTATTAGTGCTTTCGCTTAGTTTTTGTTTTCGATTTAACTTTTGTGTTCCGTATATGTCTGATTGTTTATTTTTGTCTTTAAAATAGTTTATCGCACGTATAAATTTTACCTTTCGTGAGCGTTCTAATAAATGTGAATTTTATATTTTCTACTACTCAATTTTGTTGCTTTGTTAATTTAATAACATTTTTTGTCCTATTGATATTAGATTTTTGAAATATGTTTAAAGCAATAACATTTGTAAAAAAAATTTATTTAATAAAAACATTCTACTGATCAGGATAGGACCGGGTTCAAGCTTTATATGGCGAAATATCGTTGAGTGCCGTGTCCAGTAGTTAATACGCCTAAGGGCAATCTCTTCCGAGGAGAGATATATTTTGGCAAGCTTGTCAACTTGTTAATTTTTAACCGTTATTTAAATGCGTGAGCAGACGAACTCCTAATTGTAAAACTATACTACGTTTGCCCAATTTTCGCTATAAACTCACTGCAAATCGAACTTGTAAACGAACAGTTTTCCAAACGCTATGAACCGCCGCGAGATCGAAACGAGCACAACGTTTCCGAGGGTATGTGTGAACGTGGCTTAAGTGGAAATAGGCAATCATAGCCCTTATTTAATTGCTAAAATATGAATATGCTGCACTGTAGTCAATCAAATGTGCTTTTGAGCACTTCAAATTCTCATTCATGAGCTTTGTCACAGTGTCACTACACCAAGACAGTGTTAAATCTTTTCGGCTTTGTAAGTGTTATTTAGAATTTTTCTCGCGCCACGGGTTTCAATTCTGTGGTCGATAATATATATATATATATATATAATACAACATATTATTTACTATAATTATTAAGCTCATCTAAAACCACTATCAACTTAGAGAAATTAAATTAATCACAATTACTGTGGGTCGATTGAAAGTGGATGTACTGTAATATAAAATATAATCTTACTTTTACGGCCATTATTAGTTTATATAATTTTTCGTTTTGATAATCGTTCACTGTCTTATTAGTACGGTCAACTCCACTATTCAAAAAACATAAAAATGTTCCAATCTACAGAGAACAGCTGCTTTAATTTACATATTACTAATTTCACTAATAAATTGAACTAACCGCTTTTTTTTTATATCTGCCGCTGTCCTTGGTAAAAGATAAGCAAACACGTTCTAGCCCACTTGCTTCTTGATTATTTTGAGGAATAGTGATATTTTGCTCATTGGCACATTCATCTAAATCTTTTCTCACCTGATAGAAAAATTATTTTATAACGATGAAATCTTTAATAAAATTCTCCAACAGTGCGTTACGTATCTACTCTTAAATAGACAGGGTGTCCACTGTCCACTAAAAATGAACCAGGGTGAATACCTCAAAATATGTTTTAAGTAAGAATTTTAAACTTTCAGTTCACATAGAACGTGTAGGGGGAAAACCTACTATGAAGATGTCCTTGACCTTGAACCATGTCTTCAAGGTCATCCAAAAATTTTCTCTAGAACCGAAAGTGTTAGAAAGTTCGTTCCAATTCCTGTCACGTTTTAGGTCTAGATGGCTTGGACCCGAATGGATTTGACCAATAGGAAGTCAAGAAACGTTTTACTAAAATCACAAAGGTCGTAAAAGGTAAAATTGCAAGAAAGCGCTAATAACTCGAAAACAAGTCGTGTTACATTATTGAAATTTGCTAGAGTAACTCATCATGATAGGAGTCTTTAAAGTTGGTAAAATTAGATGGCCTCGACAACGCGGTTCAAGTTCGTGAAAAAATTATCTAGCAAACAAACAAACAAACAAACATTCAACTTTATATATTAGAGTAGTTAAATAAATATTCTAATATTTTTTCCAATATACGTAATTTAAATCATGTAAGCTTAATACATTCTTTTGCTGTTGTCTCCTCGACTGTGGCGTTTATTGAATTTAAAAAAGGTTGGCCAGCTTGTAACTTTTATAAAGTTATCCTACTTTGCTTATGAAAATTGAAAAAACTCATTTTAGCTTGCTCAACTTGTCACTTTTTCGAGTTGTGTTTTCTCGGTTAAAAATTTTATTTTTGTTTTCGCGCCAACGATGTTTCTACGATTTCGAAGACGCTCTACAAGTTTATAATTGACAATTTTCATGTAACACCTAGCGGTGAAAAAATAAATTTACGAAAAACGTGAAAACGTTTTATGATTTCTATGAAATTTTACTAACAAGTGTCCCACTATATGGAAAACGTACGCTAAAAATTTCACATTCTAGAGTATATTGTTCTTGAAAAAAAAACACTTTTTCGAGCAAAACACCCTGTAATATTAATTAGAAACACAGCAATATTAACTATAATTCTGCTTTACATAAGTGTTAATTACTTATTAAAAACACTAAAAACAGAACAACATTGTACCAGAAAGTAATGTTAAATTGTTTTTATAAATGTCCAATTGTAAAATGCGTTGCTTCCGCCAACAAATTAAAGAGGCTATCCTTATATCTCTAACAGGGTTTGAAAAAGATCAGTTTTTTTTTAAAACACTGCTTTATTTTACGTTGAATCTATTTCTCGTTTTTGTTTAAGCGTGCATACATATTACCAATCAACTAAAAATTAAAATGAGTGTTATTACAAGTCTCACGTGACCAGAATTAGAAATGTATTATACATTATTATGTAATAATTTCGGTAAGAAAATGTACAAACATTCTAAATAACATAGATTTTGAAAAAAATCACTTTTCCGAGCCTTCTAAAAACATCCTGTATATCCATTTATCATGTACTTAAATTATACAACATTTTTACCTTTCCGAGGGGACTTTGTACCCTAGGAGGGGTTATTTTTTATATATTCTGACACTTACATCTCCATATTCTGCAAGGATTCTGTGAGTCACGACACAATCTGCAAATACTTTAGCCTCATGTTTATCTTGGTCTAATAAAATGAAATTAACATCTGTATAAAAGGTCGATTCAAAGTGTTGGGATTTCTTATAAAACTTTTTGATTGGAATTCCATTTGATCTTCTTGATGTAGATCAATTGAATTAACTTATTCGCAAAAATAGAAAATTGTTGCGAGTCATAAGACTAAGAAATTACCGTGATTGTGATGTCAAAATACATCTTCGGATTTGTAGAGCATTTGTCGGAATTCAATCGCGAAGACTTCATGCTATCCGAAGGTACTGTACTGTGGCATGATTTAAATCGGCATGAATTATTCAGTGGCGGAATAACTACCACCCGGTAGAGTTGAACATAATTCGAGGCCTTTCTGACCGCGCTATAGTTTTTTATTTAGTGTGGTATTATCGTAGAAATGTGGTCTAACCGTTAATTTAAGTATCAACTATTTATTAAATAAAAAACTTTAAATGTAGTCTAACCGCTGATTTTACGACTATATTTGAAACGTTCATATAACGGTAAATTTTACAGTGGTATTACTGTTAAGTTACGGTAATTTCTTAGTGTATATATTGTCAAATTAATAGTTACGCTTACTCAAACATGCTGGTTTCATTAAAGTAAGTAAATCTGACATACTTGGTTGTCCTAAAAGAAATACGATTAAATTTCATACACGGCACAGGTTGCCTACGCATTGTAACCCGGCCACCTGTTTAAAGGCATTAAAAGTCGCTCGATGACTTAGGCCTAAGGTTATGGCTTAGTTCTAAGTTATTAGCCTAGCTAGTGGTTTTAAATTTCATACGCGGCACAGGTTGCCTCGCGTGGCTCGAAGGGCTTGCCTCCACCCGCCTACGCATTGTAACCCGGCCACTTATTTAAAGGCATTAAAAGTCGGTCGATTACTTGGGCCTAAGGTGATGACTTAGGCCTAAGGTAGCTGATTTTTTATGTACACAAACCAGTAACTTATCAAATTCACCTAAAATATATATAATAAGTAATTATATACGGTATTTAAATCATCATTTAATTTGCTTTAGTCCTTTTCGTATATTGCATGTATAGTATTCCAATAGTTAAGTTAAAGTTTGTGTATTGATGTATTTGAAAAGATTACTAGACCGCTGTTTATTTTACCTTTCTCTTTGTGACGTTTCGCCCACAGTGGTAGGTCGTGGAGAGTGCTTGGCTCATAACCGTGACAAAGGTGACCATTTGTTCATCAGAATTCTAACCACAAACACTCGCGTAGGGGTCCCTTTGTGTGCCAACAAAACCGTAGAAGTAGAAGGAGCTCTCGTGGTAAAGTGGTAAAAACGGAGGGACATTTTTTGAAAGGCTTTAGTGTAAATGCGACCGTACGGGAATGGAGCGCAGTGTTTATATCAGTGTCCACGGAGGACAAATATTTGGTGTGGTAATAAGGTTAAAAACTGGAGGGGCATAAACCCCAGTGCTGAAAAAATTCCTGAAATTAATTAGTTTTGATTTATTTTTATTGTTCAAACTATTATTCCTCGTGTACTCTGCTTATCACTTTAAAAAAATAGATGCATTTGCTTTGATTAAGCATTTATTTTTTCTCGTGTTCTTGCTATCACCAATTTGTCTATAAATTCAATGCGTTTGGAACATTATAAAGATGGATTATGAATTTATTTCCCAGATTTAATTGGGTGTAAAATTCACATGTATTAAAATTTGCAAATAGGGGGTTTTGACTTTTGATTTTAGCCCGAAAATGGTCTTTCAAAGGTTGGTCGTGACTGAATTGAAATAAGAAAGCTAGTTCGTAACTTACCTCCTTGGCCAGACACGACGAGATTAAAAGCCAGGATAGTTGTCAATACCAGCACGTATTTCATCATTTAAAGGCGTAGAAAATCGATGAAGTTTGGATATAATCTGTAAAATTGGTAAAATAAATTGCAAATAACAAAGTTCAAACCCAATTTTACTGTTGAAACACTCTTAAGTAAAACGGAACATCGCATTTTGTAAATTTATCACGTTCTACAGAACGTTAATGGAAAGTTCTTTGATTTTCACAAAATGAGGATTTGTTGGTACTATTTTTAATTCTTACTGCCTTTCGGGGCATATCTCTTAAATGTATTTATTCGTCAAATTATACAGAAGTACAGAAATGAAAGCCCAGCATGCATTTCTTCATCGGGGTTCAGAAGCTGGTTACTTTCCAATTTTAGTAATAAGTGATTTGTGAAGTTTGTTTGCCTTCAAATTAAATTTTTAGTTTGCTCTGATCAGGGGTACCCTCCTTCAAATTGGAAAGTGGCGCCGAGATGGTAGTAAAATGTATCATTTTGGTTATTCCTTTTTTACGTTTAAAAGGCCGCTGTATGAAGTCAATATTAAAACTGTACCCCCCTTAATCGAAAACATTCCTAGGCATCTAGTTCTGGTCACTATCATATTAAATTGTTAGTGGTCTGAAGGTAATTAAATTTGAAATTAGGTATTTCGTTAATTCGAGGGAACCCAAAACACGTTTTCTCACTATAATTAAATTTAGTCCAAATTCAATATAAAATATTTGATCTGGGGGCGTTATATCTTTAACAGAAATATTTATAATGAAGGGCGTGGTATAGGGGAAAGCACTTCGTCAGACGATAGGAGATTTTGGGGCCTCGATGGTCGCTGGGTACATTTTGCGCTCTGGGGGTCCCAGAATTTGGGCATTTAATATCCTTATCACCGATTAGAATAGCAAGGAAAATGTTACGTGAATTAAAAGTTATTATCGGTTAGTCTTCGTACTGGGACCCCGACCCCGGTATCGAAGATAAAAATTAAAGTCGAGGGTGTTATGTTTCAGGAATGTATGTTTGAAGTATGAACTTTGGAATTGGAAAAAGAGCTTATTTATTTAGTCATTTTTTTTAGTAAAAACCTTTTTCCACGAAATTATTTGGTTCTTTTTGTTATAAATAAGCCAGTATGATTTTTTCGGCGGTGGCCTTACCTGATCCAAACTGTTTTTTCGGGGAGAGCTTTACCCCAACCCCGACCCCAAAAACCCCCGACATTTTCCCCCAACCCCGACTTATTTTTCGGGGATAGCTTAACTCCAAACCAAACTTAATTTGGACCCCGTACGAACACTATATCCGGTGTTCTCTGTCCCTGTTGCAATTTTGGGCACTAGGGGCAGATTTGGCGCCTTTGACCAGAGCGTAAAAATATAAATCCTCTGGATTCTTTTGTAAAAGTTGTTCAGGACCATTACGATATTTGAACAGAAATTGTTGCTCTTTCGGTCAATTTTGTGCACTCCGGCCCCAGGATTTAACAATACGCTGCCCCTCGTGGCAGAAATATTTAGACGTTAGCTTTCATCCAATAGGTAGAGGTTGAAAAACATATGGTTCTTAAATAGATAGGTAATATTAAGCAATTGTTGAAGTTATTTAAACTCACTGGGAGATTGGGTGTACCCAAAGGACCTTGACCACATTGCCTTTCACGAGAGCCACAAATGCGAAAGAAGCTTTTTTTACCAATGCTTTAAAAACCAATTAGAACCAATTCAAATCAGGAAAATTTGGAAACTTCCTTCCACCCGTATATCGGGGAAGAAATAGGTTGGCCGATGCTGGATACTTTTAAGCAGTATAATAAAGAGATCGGCGGAACAAATAAATTAACCAGCAAAATTTCGATTAATCATAAAAATTTTGGATAACTGTTTATTTTTGAACATTTTGAACGACTAAACGACGATTTAACATGCAAAAATAAAGTTTTTTTTCTGATATTATTTGGATAATTGTCTGTTATGAATAAAAATAAATAATTTGATAATTTCTTATTCAAACGCCGATCTCTTGTATATTATCTTCGCATTTAAATCAAAGTGGTTCGCGCAGATGATTCTACAAAAATTTATTTTTAGCTAATTGAGAATACACTTACGTCGTTAGTTGCATTTGTTCTTTGCGCTCATCGAAGCGGCGGAAATTTCCTTAAATATATCGTTAAATTCAACCCTAAAAATTTTTAAGGTTTCGTTTTCAATTTAAATGGTCAAGTTAAGTCAAAAGAAGAAAATTGTACAACGTTTTCTCTAAGACCCGTTACTTAATATCTTCCCTTGTACCTAAAGACAATGTGCTCCTCAGTGGGCTATTACCTAAAATTTATATTTCTTTAAGATAATTATAGTTAACTTAAATTTTCTAGCAGAGTCCAACCTATACATCGGTTCACCCCGGACCCACTTTATGTTTTCAGTACGAAATTAATATAATGAAAGCTTTCATTAAACTTGTAACTATTTCAACGGAAATAGGCTGGCTGCATTGCACTTGTCTCTCGCTACCAGCCGTTTTACAGTGAAAAGATGAAGTTGACCTTAAATGGATTCCATTTGCGCATATCATGACTTACACGTTCTTTTTGGATGAGAGGTCAAATTACTCTAACGATTTGGGTACATTTGTTCGAATTTCATTCGTCCGAACGGCGGTACAAATGTCCGAATGATCATTTGACCGAATGCCGGAAAACAGGATCGTTTGTCCGAAAACGTATTTCATTTGCTCGAAAAATTTATCACAACGTTTGTTGGTGATTTAGTCGTTCAATTTATGTTAACTTTTGTTTCATTTGTTCGAATAATCGTTTGTCCGTTTTTTCGAACACTAGGAATTGGTTGTGTGTTTATTTTAAATATTGTTAATATAAGAAAATAGTAACATTAAGGTGAACCTAACCTAACCTAACCTTAAATATCCACAACATTCAACGCAATTCCCACTTAGCAATAAGAAATACTAATCTAGCGACAGAATTCGGACCAGTGATGCTACCGATTCGGACGAATAAAACAAACAAGTGGTCCAATTCGAACAATTGAAACATTTGTTATTTCAGCGGTTCGGACGAATGAGATTCGAACAAATGTACCTACCCCACTCTAACGACGAAGGTTTCGATAGGATACTTTGCACCAAAAGGAACGTCAACAGTCTTACTGCGTTTGTTTAATGGTCAAATGTTCACATTGTATAACAGGAAAACCTGTAGGAGGGATCTACAGATAGGTAAATTCGCCACACCCGCGCCAATAGAGACGAACTCGTCCGCCGTTTAGAATCGAAAACTTATATGATTCGGGATTGCCAGACTGTTATGTTTTAAATTTGCTCAAAAATAGTATTTTTTCCCCTTGCTCTCTTTATCACTTTTATCTAACTTACTATTTCACTTGATCACTTCATTCACTAATTAACACCATAGCCTTTGATTAACTCACACCGAACCCGCGCGGTCGACGGTTAACAGCTTGGACGGTTAATCCTTTTGAGCCGCTCTTCCCAATTTCACAACGATTTTAAAAATAATTGTTCAACAGTTTATATACTGAGCTTTTTTCTCACAAAACCAAAATTTGTGAATTAACTATATAAGCCTCATTTGATCTTACTGGAAATTCACCTTTCTTTTGGCCTTGAACTTTAATTTATTTTTTGAAATAGATGGCGCTAGGTTTCTCGTTTTCTAGATTTACCGCGGATTTTAAAGTAATAGTATGGTGGAACCTATGTTAGTTGTTAATTTTAATTTAGACGAAAATTACGGAAACTTTATGAATTTTCAACCGAAAATTGCTTTAATGGTTGTAATTGCTTCGTTAATTCTTCTATCTCTCTCATCCTTCTTCTTGTCTTCCAAATTTATCTCAATAACCGATTTAAGAATGTACGTGGGTAGTTCCAGAATACCCAAAAGTCCAAGTAAACTACTTTACCAAGGCATTGGTTTTAGCGGTTTTAAAGATTTTAAAGGTTTTTTTGAACTCGCTGGTGAATAATGAAAATAATCTCAAAAATTAATAAATATTTTCTTGATCTTACTCGTTTTTCCAATGCTGTTTCTAAGTAGAAGTGAAACGGGTACTAGGTGATAAACGATTTAAATCATTATGCCAAATATTTCATCTTGACGTCAAAACGAATCATGGAGTAACGAAAATCGTGTTTTCGAAACAATAATTGCCATTTTGCTTAAATCAGAATGACGTTTGATAGAGCTTTACAATTAAACCAATTATTTTGCTTGATACCAAGTCAATCCATTTAATTTAATCGTTTCTATAAAAAGATAATTGGCCTATAATGCAAACCATGTAGTTAGATGTTCGGTGGACCTCTTAACAAGGAGTGACATGGTAAGCGATGAATTTTAAACGAACTTGGGCTAGAGCAATTACGTTGAGCTATCATATATTCTAATTACTATACTTCATCCTCATGGCTAAAGTCAGTAAACCTACTCTAAAAATGATTGAAAAAAAAGGTTTCATTTTCTTCTTATGAGCGGCTTATGCTGGCAAAAAATTATATTTAATAACTTGGTATTTATAAAACAAGATAAAATTTCAACTACTAACTCGGAGAAATGAACACCAATGATATTTTTATAAACATGGGAGGTTGAGATTTCGTCTGTTTTATAAAGGTACCCGATGGAGTTAATTAAATGGCCTATATCGCAGAAGATAACTTTACGGCTTCTATGTTGTTTTATGGCCATGTATATGTAGAGGCAGTCAGCTCAATAACGTTTTACCTCAATTTGAAAAAAGAGTTTGATTAATGTGATATTCGTAGGTTGATTAATTAGATATAATTATAAACCTTAGAGATATATTTAATAGTCAATAATTATTGATTACATCTCAACGCCGTCGACAACCGATTATAACTAAAACTAAAATGATTTTTTAAAACTAAGAGACATCTGCAACAAATAAAACAGGGCAGGTAATAATATATTTATGGTTCTGGTTTCTAGAACCTTACAATTGAGATCTAACTTGAATAATTAAAAACGAGTCAGTCTATTTTATTCTGTGTGTTAAGTTAGCTCTATTTACTCAATCTTAATATATAATTTATAAAAAGCTGTTGGTTGGGTGGTATAGGTCGGAAACGGGGAGGTGGGAACAGGGGGAGGGCGGTGGGGAAGGGGTGGTTCGGGGTCTTTCCGATTTTAAAGTCCCGTGGCTCTCTCGGCGTACGTTAGTCCCGTGGCCATTATGCATCAGCCATTAGATACAGGGGGTTTAAAGGGGTACAGGGTTTTAAAGGGGTACAGGGAGGTTTGGTACGACTACGAGTTGGATTTATATTTGCGGGGAAAAGGGTACAACGGAAATTCTCGCGTTGGAAAGGGCGAGGGGAGTAATACGGAAATTCTCGTATGGGGAAAAGGGGAGAGGGTACCACGGTAATTATCACATGGGAAAAGCGGAGAGAGGGTACCACGTTAATTAACACATGGGGAAAAGGGGGAGAGGGTACCCCGGTAATTATAACATGGGGAAAAGGGGGAGGAAGGGCCTTACTGGGGTAGTTCTACTATGGAGAAAAGGGTACCACGGTAATTATTACATGGGAAAACGGGGAGGTGGGTACCACGGTAATTATAACATGGGGAAAAGGGGGAGGAAGGGCCTTACTGGGGTAGTTCTACTATCGAGGAGCCCGCTATATAAGGAACGTCGGGACACTGGACTCTCCCTCTAGGTTACGGAGTGCGACCTAACCAGTCACATCTTTTATATTATTTCTTCTAGAGAGTTTACTTAGTAGCCATGCCTTGTAACATTTGGTAACTATTTATATGTTATTATTAATAAAGAGTATTTTACAGTTTGACTGTCGTACATGGTTTAGACATAAGTCGACAATTTCTAGGTTTCACAAATTACATAGGCTAAATTTAAGTACCATCAATAAGTTCAAAATAGGGTTGTTAGTACGTTGTATGGCCAATTTTTTGTGGTTGAAAATCAGGACTCAAGAGGACCGACAACAAAAGTCACCTACGATGGTACTGTAAGCCTATATAATAATTTCCAGTTCGAAAGCCGACTCTTCGGAGTCGGCCAACTAGAAGTTCTATTATTACTGATATTTTACAAACGGTTTCAGTCGGGAACATGGTGTGGTATGGTGTCCAATCAATAGCGTATAAACAGTCGGGATGTCCTACCCAGCCTACAGTAGGGAAGACTATTTTAAATCACACAGCCGGCCAACTATAGGCTAGGTAGGACAGCCCATCTGTATATTTGCTATTGATTGGACACCACACCCGACCCAGTATTCCAAGTTCCCGACCAAATTCGTAGTAATCGGCCCGACTACAATGCGCTACATGGTTAGACCGAAAGTTAGAGATCAAGTTGAAATGGAGAATGATCATCGAGGATTCCAAAAATTTTCTCAATAAAACTAAGTCATCAACCAAATATAATACGATGTTTATATAATCTTAGGCTCCAGCCAGGGGTCTGATATTAGAACTCTTAAAAACAAGGATTCCATACATTTCGTACTCTCCTATCATGGTCCTTAAGTTCCGTAAGGAGAAAAGCAACAAATTGACCACGTGGCCTATTCTTAGCCCATGGCGTTTCCCGACCTTATCCCAGAAGCGCTCGCTAGGAGACGTTCGTTTTCGCGTCACTTGACAAGACTTGGCCACAAAACATGACACATTGAAATTATAGACTTCGGGGTGTAGCTAATTCTTCATTTTGAAAGTAGGCCTCTATAAATTTCGAAAATAAATTTTGAGCATAGGGATTTTTTTAAATTTAGATAATCTTAGAGTAGATATTACTACATATAACCGCTCGGGGATCTTGGGACGAGATTCGTTTATGCATGGTCTTTATAACTATCGACAAAATCTTATTAGTCGATGTTTAAAATAAGTCGTAGCTTAAGTAAGATTTGAATGTGAATTTTAATGTTGATTTTAATAATTTACGTTATTGGATTTTTTGAAGGGATATAGTGGTTATCTGGGGTTTTTAGGGATACTAAATACGGCTATTTTCTACTGGGGATTCTCTGATTATTGAGGGTTGACCGTTTAATGTTAATTAACATAGAATTAATTTAGTTTTACAACATTCGCGGCGTTTAAACGGGGGAGCCAACCTGGATTTTTATATTGATAACCCCTATTTATATATTGAAATAAATTAAGTCAAAAACGTTGAATTTTGTAAATATAATTTGTTTTTTCGTTAGCGAACAATTTCAGTAAGTTAAGTTATTGTTAGCTCTGAAATACATTCTATAACTGGTTATTGTCCGTTTCCAGTTTCCTAGGCCTTGGAGAAACCCCTGTCAGAAGGCGGGCAGCGGAACCAATTCTTAGGCGTTAAAAACCTTATAAACTTTATATTTCTTAAATTTAATTGGGGATAATGAAACATTTACATAATTAATATTTTATCTAGGAAGGGGATAGAGAGAAAAGGCTAGACAATTCTTGACAATAACTGTCTCTTAAAAATTTGAATGATTCCCACTCCCCCCTTTACTCCTGATAATACCAACATAAAAGCGTGTATTTTTTAAATTAATTTTTAACATTATTGAATATACAGGACCTTTGGAATTGATCTATCCAAGCGATTTTCTCAAAAACGATGTGACGGAAAATTGATAAATTTTCGGGGTATATACAACGCATAGTATAATAAATTATATTTGTAAATTTCAGAAAAACTCGAAGCATTTTAGTGTTTTTCAGAAAAAAAATTTCAGCGGTAGGTCGCAGACCAAAAGTGTTAATGAAAAAGTTGAAAAGCATATTGAACAAAGTAAGAATACAATTTGTTCCCGCGTTTTGAGGGCTTGAAAGAAGACAAGTTGGCCGTAGGGGGCAATAGCTTCTTTTGAAACCGAAATAATCAAATAACAAAAATGTGCGTTTGTTGGAATTCATAGAGTAACCCACTCACATAGAGTGGAAGGCTCTATGGAAGCGCAAGAAACATTTATCCAAACGGGCCAACTTGTTTTCCAGGCGTGAATAAATATAGTGCGAAGAGCGATGGTGTTGTTTTTACATTTTTTAGATTATAAACTTAATTTTTTATCCAGATATTGTACATGAACTTTTGGCCAACTTGTTTATTTCACGCCTCGAAAACAAGACGTTGCGTACGGAAAGTGTTAACAAGTTTCGCTGATAGCCTTCCAGTCGATGTGAGTGGTTTACTCTATGGTTGGAATTAAAGCTTCGGATTTTCGATTAAAAATAACGTTAAAAATGTATTAAATAAAATGAAGAATAAGAGTAGATGATTAAAGGACGTAGTATATCTTTTTAGACCCAGGCATATCTACCGCTATTGTTATAGGAATGGCCCTGCGCGTTGGCCTGCTAGATCTCCGGACTTAACACCGCTGGACTTCTTCTTGTGGGGCATTATTAAAGACTACTCGAAGCTTTTCGTCTTGAAACGCCAGAAATGATACGAAGCTCGTTTCGAAATATGCTTCACCCAAATGTGTATCGCAGTGGACGGCGATATATTTGATCCATTTTTGTAAAGATTAAATCATAAACTTTAAACGTTTTTTTATCGAAAATCCGAAGCTTTAATTCCAACAAACGTACATTTTTGTTATTTGATTATTTTGGTTTCAAAAAAGCTATTGCCTCCTACGGCCAGCTTATCTTCTTTCAAGCTCTCAAAACTGGGGGGAAAATATGCGTATTTTGACGGAACAAATTATATTCTTACTTGGCTCAATATGCTCTTCAACTTTATCATTGACACTTTTTGAAACGCACAAAAATGCTTCGATTTTTTTAATTTACAAATTCAATTGATTTCTACGCGTTGTATATACCCTGAAAATAGCACAATTTTCCGTCACCTCTTTTTTGAGAAAAACGCTTGGATCGATCAATTTAAAATACCCGAAGGGTTAAGAGCGGGGTAAAGTCACCGCTGACGCTTAATATGGCACCACATTTAGTCCGCTAAGATTGCTTGGCAGGCTTCTCCAGTCGATTAGGTTGGAGATGTGGTAGCGTCAACCGAGGGGCCCACTATATAAGGGGGCGTTGGGACACTGGTCGGTAATCTTTTATAGTTCCGGAGTATGACCTAGCGGGTTGAATCTTTTCTATAGTAGTCGGGTCGCAAATTGTAAGATTTTGAAAAAATCGTGCGTTTTGTGATAAAAGCATGAAAATTTGTATACATACATTTTTTGATATGCTAAATCGATTTAAGACGGGAGGCCATCCGTAACTATTACGCAACGGCCGTAAAAAGCGATTAAAACGCGCCATAAAGTGCAATCGGCCTACTCTAACGACCCCCCGAAAAAGCGCCTGTCCACGTGACTCGTTCGTATGAGGAGGAGATGGGTTTGTTTAAGGGGGCATCCGTAAAAGACATTTCTTACATTTCCTCTACTTGGTCGGTTTTTAGTACAAAACACGTAAAGTTAAACGTAAATTTATAATTCTATTTTTCAAATCGGTAATAAAACAAAATTACAGAGAAGAATATATATTCTTAAATTATCGAACCTTTATACATATATAATAGTTATTACTTAATTTACGTTATATATTTGCATTCCAGATATTTGTATATGCTTTTTGATCAAATACTAATTGAGATATAATTTTTAAATTTTCAGGGTATGCGTATTTAACTTAGTAAAAATTATAAAAGATCTGCTACTACATGGAGTTATTTATTTAAATAATTATTATTTTATCAAACAACTCCATGTAGTAGCCGAACCTTTATAATTTTTATTAAGTTACAATTTTTAGCCATGGAACAAAATTTTATTATTTATGATCATGCGTATTTAGTTCGGAACGCGTTTAAAGGGATCCATCACTCACAACCGGGGGAGGCATAGGGGTAACATAAAATCCAGACTTGTAGTGTGCTTCAAAACCAGTTTTTTTGTGCCTTCCCCTGTTGTGAGTGAGGGATCCCTTTAATTGCAAATCGCAGAAAACTCGATATTTATTTTTTGAACAATTTTCAACTATAAAGTTGTAGAACATACTTGAAAACCTACAAATAACGTTGGTTCGATCACAAACGAACAATTTTTCCAAAGGGTTGTTTTACAAAGCTATTAATTCACTGCAAATAAAAAGTCCACCACTAGATCACTATTGTACACATTTGAAGCACAGAAAGTGCTCCTTTTGTGCTATAGAGGTGAACTATTGTGATCTGCATGCGTTCTCTTAAATTCAGTTCATGTACCTTATGTGCACTATAAGAGTTCATTGTGATCCGTAAGTGCTCAAGGTACACATGGAGAACATGTCACACTTTTGGAATACTTGTTTGTATAATTTGGTACGCTACATAATCCCTTTTGGAGCACTCTTGAATACATTATATGGCACATTTCCTAATCATTTGAGTTTACATAAAGATCACTTAGTGTATTTTCTTCTCCATTTAGTCTGATGATGAAATCTATACTGACCTAGACAGACTATTAATAGTTTTGAAGAGGCACACACATTTTAATAAAAGAAATTAAAAAATTTAAAAATTACATGTATATTTTCAGAGGGGTGCAAAAACCCAAGGGCCAGGGATAAGGGCAGGGCCGAATCTAGGATCTGTAGACCCCTAGGCTGACCTGTGATGCGGGCCCTTCTGGGGGAATCCTGAAATCGTATTTTAAAGCAATTTTTTTGACTAAAAACCTGGTAAGACTATGTAACGCTCATTTTTAAAAGTGTTATTTAAAGTCATATTTAAAACTTATTGCATTTAAAATATTTCCTATTTAGATTAGTGTTATTTAAAACTTATGACATTTAGTTTTTAAGTTCCTTTTATATTTTTCAATTTCTTACGGGTGTCCAAGTCGTAAAAGGGTATCATTAGTATTTTTCTTGTAAAATGTATTATTGTTGTCCGTGTAAAATATCGTATCCTCTCTACATGTGGCTCTCCCCTAACCAGCGTTCGGTGCTGGGAAAGCGCGCACATCTTGACTCATCCATTGTGCGCTATAACCGCTCTCTCTCTCTCTATTGTTGAATACTCGGCGTCGTATCGTAAATGACTTAAAGATGCGCGCTCTCTATTGTACGGCGTTCGGACGTCAATAGTAAACTATTGAAAGAAGCGTTATTTCAAACGGCCACCTTTAAAAATAAAAACTACAACCACGTGTACCCTTCCCGAAAGCCACGTGGCGACATGTGGTTCCGTCGTGCGACCTTCTTCCTGGGAAAGACACCAGATGATTTCATCTTTCTACTTTTATACACGAACCTTCTACAGCCAATAATCTCCAAGCCAAGCCGCCTACTCCAAGCTACGACAGGGCTGTACCGCCTCGTTCTTTGCCAGCTCGTAATTTTGATTTTTTTTCTAGAAATGTTTTGCGTGTATTTGGTTTTTGAGGAGAGCGCCTAACTTTCAAGAATTATTTTTCTTTAATGTTGTTCTGGTTTCAGTTGAGCAAGTTGGTACACTGCAAATCTTTATGACATCTATAAGAGCACCTAAAAACATCGGTTGAACACATAAAATTCCTTCATATGTCTTACAGATGTTCCTTATGTATGACTTAGATGCTATTTACATATTTATAAATGCAATACAGATGTTCAACGTGTACTCTAAATTGTCTAATCCGTACTCTATATGTCCATAGGACATCTGTTGAACATCTATGTTGCATCTGAAGGGTCGTTTAAGGAGCGCCTGTGTTACATATTACTACCAAATTACATATGTCTTGCCCTCTTGTTGAGATAGTCCGCGGTTTTCAAAGAGTAACGGTTAGGTCGTGGTTCACTCATCGGACTTATCACAACAAATAAGTAAGTAGAATTTAATAATAATTAAGTAATACTTAAGTAAATAATGAAGTCATTAAAGTTTAGTAAATATATGCATTGTATTTTTCAGATAAACAAATGGCCTAGGCTTAAGTAAATACAGGAAAAGTTAAAAAAAATAGCACACCTAATAGTATTTTCACCCTCACTTATAAACAACCTTACCCAATACGGACTAACTATAATTAGAGCAATAATAAGGGTGTTTAAATAATTTTGGATTCAATAGTTTTATTTTTGAGCGAAAAATTTGCATGAATTAAAGTAATCGCGTTGAACAGAGATTCAGTGTTTTCAAGTTGCTTATAAATATAGTTGAAAATAGGCATTGTTAATCTGTGTTTACTCATTGATTATGGTAGGGGATTGGAAATTTTCATTTAGGTAGTTTTTTTAAATTTGGGTTTGAAATTTTTATATCCTGTACCCTATACCATTTATTTAAAAGCTCAAACAATTTTTTTTTTCAAATGTGATTGAACCCTCACTAAAAACCACCTTCCCCAAGTCTGAATCGCTTTGTAGATTAAACATTTAGTGGTTAAATATTTTTGGATTCAATAGTTGTATTTCTGGGTGAAACATTTGCATTTATTAAAGTTATCGTGTTGAACGGAGCTTCAGTGTTTTCAGAATTATATGTTAGGGAAGTTGCCTTTAAATATAGTTGAACATAAGCATTGCTAATCTGTGTTCACCGTTGATTGTTGTAGGAGATAGAAAATTTTCATTCAGGCAACTTTTTGAAATTTGAGTTCTAAATTTTGATTCTCTGAACCATATATTATCATTTATTTAAAACTCAATTTTGAAAAAGTGGTCTAAATGGAAATTCCCATTTCTTACCTTAATCGATGGGTGAACACAGACTAACAATACCTATTTTCAACTATATTTAATGGCAACATCCCTTACTTTGAATTTTGAAAACACTGAAGCTCCGTTCAACACCATACCTTTAATAAATGCAAAAATGTTTTACCTAGAAATACAACTATTGAAGCCAAAAATATTTAGCCACTTCATTAATACCCTTCACAGCCTGTCAGACTTGGGGAAGGTTGTTTTAAGTAATGGTTTAAATAAAATGGGGGGAAGAAATAGCTTGAGCTTTTAGATAAGTGATATAGGTACTTTGCTACCAAAATATCAAATTCAAATTTTAAAAAATTGTCTACATAAATATTTTTACTTTTCTAGCTTAATCAATAAGTGAACACAGACTGATAATGATTATTTTAAACTATATTTAAAGGCATTTTCCATTACGTTTAATTCTGAAAACACTGAAGATTGTTCTACGCATTAACGTTAATTTATGCAAATTTTTCACACCGAAGCAGAATTATTGAACTCAAAACAGTTTCACCATTTTAATCTTAACCTATACAGCGATTCAGACTTGGGGAAGGTTGTTTTTAGTGAGGGCTCAATCACATTTGAAAAAAAATTATTGAGCTTTAATTTAAATAAGTGATATAGGGTGCAGAGTATTAAAATCTCAACAAAGCTCAAGCTTTTTTTTGCCAATTGTAATTGAACCCTCATTAAAAACAACCTTACCTAACTTAACCAAGTTTGGCTAGCTGTGTAGGTTAAAAAATAAAGCGGTAACATATTTTTGGTGAAAAATTTGCATTTATTATAGTTTTGTGTTGTACGCAGATTCAATGTTTCCAGAATTAAATGTAAGGGAAGTTGCCTTTAAATAAAATTAAAAATAGAGATTGTTATTCTGTGTTCACCTATTGTTTATGGTAGGAGATGGAAAATTTTCTTCTATGTGATAACCTTAATATATGCAAATTTTAACCCAGAATCACAATTATTGAACCCAAAACATATTTAACCCCTTTTTTTAACAAACGCAACTATAAGCTTCAGTGTTTATAACCTGAAATTTAAGGGAAGTTGCCTTTAAATATAGTTCTTTATTAGTCTGTGATCACCCATTGTGTAAGGCACCATTTATAAAAAATAATTAGGATTTTTTTATTTTGAAAATTTAGTAGTTATTTAAATTTTTTCTCTATTTTTAGCAATTGCATTTAATCATAACTATTGTCAGACAAAAAACCCGCCTTAAACCCTAGTGCTTAAGGTTCATTTATCTAGGAATATGAAAACTCGGTACTTGATTCCTCCTAGCATTTATTAAAATTATTTTATTGTTTAGCTGCAGTAGACTCAAAGAAGACATTGAAGAGTTTCAATTATGAAATATTTTGGCAGTATTTATTAAAATCAATATTGAAGAATATTAAACTGATAGAATGTGTAACGATGAACTACTAAATTTTAAATAGCCAGAAAAGTTACATTTTGTTGAAATTAAAAAAAAGTAAATGTAATTGATGTTAACCAATGTGGGCAGCATTGAAATTTAACCACTGTAAAAATTGTGAATCTATTTTTAGTAAATTTTGTTAACTTAAGCTGTTTTAATTCTATATAGCTGTACCACGTCTTTGAAATAAATTAGTTCATTCAATAATTTACTTCTATATATTTAAATCAAAAATTCCTAGTCACATAACAAATTTGCTAAGGTCACTTATGAACACTTTTACCATGTAATAACTGATATTTAAATTTATTTTGGTTATGCCTATAACAACAAGTGCTCTAATTTTTGGACACTTTTTTGCGTTCTTCAGGTGTTATTTTAACATTCTTTAGGTGTCATGAAGATTTGCAGTGCAGTGTCAGGGATTTGGAGGGGGAGGGGTTGAGCCACACATTTAGTGTGATTATCCTTTTGCAGCCGCTCTGCACAGTGATCAGGAAGTGTGTTATAGTGTGCCACAAGTGCGCTAAAAATGACGCAATGTGATCCATAAGTGTGCATTAGGTGATTGAGTGAGGCAATTTTGTTGCGCTAGTGATCTGATAGTGTACCAATTTCACACTCATTTAGATCACATCCGGATTGCATAAAGACCGCATGCGGATCACATGAGTATACTAGAAAATCACTTGAGTACCCTCAAAGAACACTTAAATGTACATATGCCAATAGTGTTCCCTTTGTGTTCCCCATGTGGTCAACTGAGCTAATTTTGTTGCGCTAGTGTTCCACTAGTGAGCCCCTTGGATCACTCAAAGAACGGAAAAATATCGCACATAGCTCACATTGGCACACTATTTTCACACTCAACGTACATGTGCCAAAAGTGATCTATAAGTGGTTAGTGATACAATTTTGTTGCGCACCTTCGGTGCTCCAGAGGTGTGCCTTTAGTGATGTATAAGTGCACCTTTTATTTGCAGTGTTGTTTTTGAGAATAATACGTCAACAAACAAGTGAGCTGGTCTAATTAGACCTACTAAATTTGTATTTCTTAGTTGATTTGTACAAAGTTTTAATTTACTTTTAGTATTTAAACCAAAATAACCCAAAATGAAGTGCAGTCTTATTCTTGCAAGTTCAACGATGCCTGTACATTTCGCTGAACAGCGTGCTTAAATGATCGAATTATTTTTGGTGAAGCCCATCGAAACGCTCGTAGGATATGTCAATTTTTCAGAATGCGGTATCCTGACAGCAGCATGGAGATCGAAACTCCGAATTTTTTTAATATGATCTTGGTGAGCGATGAATGTTCGTGTTAGAGACGGACCAATTAACAGGCAAAACAATCACATGTGGAGTGATGTGAATTCACGATGGGGATTTCCCCACGACGAACAACAACAATTTCGGTTAAACGTGTGGGCGGGTCCGGTCGGAGATGGGGTCATGGCTCATTTTTTTCTGCCAAACCATCTAAATGGGCAAAGTTAATTATCTTTGTAACTGAATTAAATCGCGAGCACATTAGAAGACACTCCTCTGGCTAACTACGGATGACTCTGGTACCAACATGATGGCGTGACTCCAAATCAAATTCGAGCTGCAGTAGGCCACCTTTACGCTGAATTACAACAATGCTGGAAAGGATGAAACTGAGAAATCCAAAGGCCTCCAAGGCCACCTGACCTCACATCGACGAACTTCTTACTGTGGGGTTTCATCAACGATCATGTCTATGCGACGCCTGTTACAAGCCTGGTCGAATTAAGTTAGCGTATCATCGAGGCTTTTCAATTGGTCACTCCCGACATGATCCAGCGTGCATTCCAAAGTATGCTTCATCGCGCAAAAACATGTATCGCGGCAGACGGTGCAATCATCGAACCATAACGTTAATGTCGCAACCCTTTCGTTACTGGCCCTAAATGGGTTAGAGTGTGCAATAACTGGTGGCTTAACCGGGGAATTGGGATCCGTCTCTTGTAACCCATAAGGGCGGTGGCGCACTGGGAGATGTTAGCTCTGATCAAATGGTCCTTTCTCCACCTCCGACTTGGGTCAGGTTTTGGCTAGAAACTGAGCATCGGTACAGGCTAACGGAGAGGGTCCAGGCAAACTGGCTGCCTCGGAGGATTGGGTAGCCTGCTGTGGGGCGGCGGGTCTCCGTATGAGGCGCTGTGGTCCCGTTTCCCGGTCTTTTGGAGTCCACCGGGATCTCCGGTGTCAGCTGTTCCAGGTTATGCGGACCGCTGTGTGCCTGTCGTTCCTTATGTAGGTAGGGTGTCGGCTGGAGTTGCTAGAGCATCCGCTCTTATTCCCACTGCTGTGTGCGAAGTCAGGGGTTGGTCGTCCTATTGTTGCACCTTCTGCTGGGTCGAGTGGTTTGCGTCTAAGGTGAGACCATCAGTAGTAGGGTTCTACTACCCATGTTGGATTTTGTCACCTGTCCGGGCTTATGGACGCTGGCGTAGGGCATTATGATGATAGACCTCCGATGGTGTAGTTTAAATCTTACCGGTACAATGGGCTATAAATTCTGACACCCTTTCGTTACTTCGATTAAAAATGTTTTTTTTTTGGTTGATTGGAAAGTACTTGTTTATATTTCTCTCACTTGTTTGTACCAAAAAAAATTGTTAACTTATCATACATTGAAATTTTATGCTCAAAAACAATTAATTTAACTAAGCTTTGTAAAACAACCCTTTCGCCTGCTATGGCGTACTTGATATTTTGCTGACCTTATTATCTAAGGGAAAAATTGTTCGTTTGTGATCGAACAAACGTTATTTGTAGGTTTTCAAGTATGTTCTACAACTTTATAGTTTAAAATTGTTCAAAAAATAAATATCAAGTTTTCGGCGATTTGCAATTAAAAGCGTTCCGAACTAAATACGCATGATCATAAATAATAAAATTTTGTTCCATGGTTAAAAATTGTAACTTAGTCAAAATTATAAAAGTTCTGTTACTACATGGAGTTGTTTGATAAAATAATATTTATTTAAATAAATAACTGTAGTAGCAGATATTTTATAGTTTTTACTAAGTTAAATACGCATACCCTGAAAATTTAAAAATTATATCTCAATTAGTATTTGATCAAAAAGCATATACAAATATCTGGAATGCAAATATATAACGTAAATTAAGTAATAACTGTTATATTTGAGAAATTTCTAAACTCGATAAATAATGTATAAAGGTTCGATAATTTAAGAATATATATTCTTCTCTGTAATTTTGTTTTATTACCGAATTGAAAAATAGAATTATAAATTTACGTTTAACTTTACGTGTTTTATACTAAAAACCGAACAAGTTATAGAAAATGAAATAAATTTTTTTTACGGATGCCCCCTTAAAGGGAATATAACCTCAGGTATTTGGTGTGGAACACCAACGTTTGCAGCTCTAGCCGCTCTTGCCTTTGGCTTTATAAATTTTTGGCGCCTCTATACAGGGTAATTTGAAAAATTGAATTGGTCTTCCATAAAGATTGATTTGCAGGTTATATTCCCTTTAAACAAACTCCTCTCCTTCTCATACGAACGAGTCTCGTGGACATGCGCTTTTTCGGGGGGTCGTTAGAGTAGGCCGATTGCACTTTACGGCGCGTTTTAATCGCTTTTTACGGCCGTTACGTAATAGTTACGGATGGCCTTCCGTCTTAAATCGATTTAGCATATCAAAAAATGTATGTATACAAATTTTCATGCTTTTATCACAAAACGCACGATTTTTTCAACTTGCGAACTGACTATAGTTGCCATGCCTTATAAGCTTTGGAAAAATATATATTTGTATTATAAATAAAGAGTATTTTAAAGCTTGACTCTCATACATGGTTTAAGCATAAGCGGACGAATTTCAGGTTTCACCATTTTCAAAATTTAATCTAGGATTGAGATTGACTATTGATAATTATAATGGCGTTTTCTAAAATCAGGATCATATTTTATGAAAACCAAACATTCATTTAAAATCGCCTTGAAATACCCTTAGTAATGACGCCCATACCAACTGATTATTCAACTTTTTATTTTACTTTAAAAAAACAAAGTCTCGCTGTCCGTTTTTTGGTTAGCACGGGCTCCAATGGCTTGCAGCGAATTTCAAAGAACAGTTAGACTTACCTGTTTCTTCAGTGAAAGTACAAGTGAATAGAAGCCTGCTCTATCGTTGTGAAAACTTCCAACTCGACATCACGCCCCTCCAAGTAAAATTAATGGTCTGGATGAAAATATAATTGTCGGTTGTGGGAACCACGCAGGCAGACAGAATTTTGAATTACACCTAGAAGATTTATAACAAGTATTTGATCACCGTGTTTTAAAGGTACAAATAATCATTTTAAAAATTCAGGGTGAATTTCAGGTTGCTCCTCCCTTCATGTTTCCTAAAACACGTGACAATTTTGACACACCCTCACAGGGTTTAAAAAAAAACCAGACCCATCGGGTTTTATTGTTTTTTTTTGTTTTTTTTTTAAATTTAGGCTAAAAAAGTAACATTACCAAAATCGATGTATTTCGACTCGCAATATTAATAAAATTTAAGCCATTTATAGTAAAAATCTTTATATATTTCTTAACTAAATACGAATAAACAAGTGTTACAACTAAAATTAGTGGTTTTTTTAGTGGGTCCTACCAAAAAAATTCCTGTTTTTTTTGGGTACGGGTTTTTTTTCGAACCCTGCACCCTCAACATTGAATTAAAGAAAAGCGTCGGCCATGGGGATATAGGAAGAAACTTTCGCCGCTAGTGGCGTGACCGAGAGAGATGTTTTGTCCCCAAGACAGCCAATGAAATGGCGTCGTCTGCTTAAAGAACCCAAAAAGACGCAAAAGCGGATAACCGTGTTTTCCTACTTTTTCTTTGTCACGATAAGGAGTCGATGTCAGCGTGATATCAAGACACCGTAGACACTCATAGTGATCATATTATTGTCTATCACACAGGATCGCGTGATGTTTGACCTAGTGATATGTGAGGTAGATCATTGTTCCGACCACAGTTTTAAAACTACAATTTATGAATAAAGACTTTGAGTTTAAGGGAAGAATTGACGAATTTTAAAATTCTTTTAGCGGTGAAAATAATCCGACTTATTGTGGTAAAAAAAGCTGATGAAAACAGCTTTTTGCCCCCAAAACATAATAAAGCAGTGTGCCTTGCAAAAACGTTCATTCAAAATCACCCGAATGGAGTTTCCGTTTTCTAGCAGTATGTTTTCGCATCGAGAAAATGTAGAAGCGCTGCGTTAATTTGAAAGGCGAAGTAATACGTGGCTTCGGCGAAAGCAGCGACGTGCTTAACTTCAGCTTTAAAATTCAACGTAGGTTGGTAATTGCGGTGTAGTGAAGTGAGCTGCGATTTAACAAGGCACATTTTACATAGGAGGGATAGGGTAGATGCTACCGCCATAATTGCTAAACGAAACTTCATTTTGCGATAAACGCGTTTCGAACATTTGGTATGTTGTAAACTCATACTGGGTATTTATCGGTATATAAAATTCCAAAATAAACACACTCAATAGCTTATTAACAAATTAAAGTCTTATTAATTATTTATCAAGAGTATGAAAAGTCTTTATTTAAGCCACATCAAAGTCAGAATTACTGTAAGGAAAAAATCGCGCGTGCAATATGTTCGATTTTTTCATAACATAAAAATTGTGAAATACGGTTAAAGAATGAACAATATACCTACAATTAGGGATGCAACGGATAACCGGAACCGGAACCGAGAAGAACCGAGTAAATTCTAGGAACCGGAACCGAAACCGGAACCGATAATATAAAAATTTGATAACCGTATCCGGAAACGGAACCGATATTTGTAAAAAAATTATAACCGAAACCGGAACCGGAACCGAGGTTTTCATTGTTTTAAATGGTTTTTAAAAGGTTCTCAGATAACTATGTGGGTTTCTACGTAACTGTCAACTGACACACCCTTACGTATTCTCAATTGAAAATGGGCTCGTCCTCCAAATGTTTGCTTTCAAAACTGGCATAATCCGGAAATCCGCGATAGTTTTAGTTTTATTTTCTTCAGTCGGCAAACTCGACACAATTTCACAAATGTAGCAAAGGCCACAAAAATATTTGTCGTCTACTGCTACTAGTGTGCTTTTCGATCAATTATTTAGTGGGGCAATGGGCAAGCATAATTTTCGATCCCTTCCGCAACCGACTTAGAGGAGAAACAGCAGAAAAGCCAGTGGCGTAAATAACACCGCCCCGGCAGAATCGGCAATGCGGGGGGGGGGGCGCTTCCATCGAGGGGCCCCGGAATTGCCTATGGGACTGTGTACAGTCCAACCGCGCGAAGCCTCGTCTAGATTTTTCTCTTGTCAGCTCAAGTTAATGTTTCACTTGCTTAAAATATTTCTTTATGTTTCAACAGGCGCACCCAAAACTTTATTAATACAACCACAATAACCATCGCATAAATATCCAAACAACGTACATAATGAAAGTAACATACTCAAGTTTGAAAAGTATCGAGACACGTGTTTTATAGCAAATCGTTAAACCTTGTAAATTAATAACTAAGTTGTGTTTCTGAATTTAAAGTTTTTAAGGTAAGGCTAATTCGTTTGCATAATATAATCGCTGGCCTGGGTAGTTTTTGTCTAGAAAATCTAAAATTTCAACTTATGCATTTGCTTACATTCACAAATGACAGTGCTTATTGAACCAAATAATATGGACTCCATTTAGAACGATATACTCAACTGAAATCAAAGCCAGTCATAGAATTCCCGTCTTTATATTTTTCAATGAAATGAGGCAGGGGCGTAGGAACCAGGGGGGCAATGCACCTCCCTAGAACTAATGTTATTGCCCCTTCAACCTTTTGGTCAGTTGAAATCTTAAAAAGCTGAAATTCTCAATTTAAAAGCATATAAAGCTTATAGAAGCTCAACTGTGTCTTTTGCCGCCAATTTACATAGTAGTCAAACAGTAACACATGCATTCGGTGTAGCTACACTCCTTTAAAAATTCAAAACCATTCTCATTTTATTATTGTGGACTTGTGTATCTTAAATTCATAAACGACTCTAAAGACTAAAATACACTTCGTATGATAACTGTTGTTACTGTTAATGCCTTAATGACATTTCTCACTCTACATCGGGGGCTAAGCTCCTAGACCCCCGTTTCGTTTCTCTTTGCCCCCTCCAACTTCTAAAACGTTCCTCATCATCCCCCCCCCCCTCCATATTGAAACGATCGGATTACGCCAAGGGTGTCCACTCTCCCCGTTACTTTTCGTCATTTTTCTGGATGAACTAGCTATCAAATTGTCCTCGTTAAGAGTGGGTGCTTCTCTTCCTAAGTACGACGACCAGGAATACTTAGTTGATGGCGAATTCACTGTCATACCATGCTTAATGTATGCGGACGATATAGTTTTGTTGGCCAACGGTAGTGATGATTTACAGTTGCTATTGGATGAGTGTTCAAGGTTTGGAGAGGCGAAAGGGTTGTCTTTTAGTATTGAAAAATCGAACGTTCTGCCGCTCATTTCAGCGTCATCTACCTGTACTCGCAATTTCGTTCTACAGCGGAAGGAAATAAAAGTTGTTGATTCGTATAAGTATCTGGGAGTTGTATTTTCATCAGGAATAAATTATTTGGAAAAATGGGAATCGGGCTTGGTGGCTAAAGGAAACAAACTCCGCTGGATGACTCGAAATTTAGCTTCAAATTCGTACAATTCCTATTCGGTTGCGAGAACTCTGTGGAAGACTGTCGCTGTCCCCGTGCTCACCTACGCCAATGAGGTTCTTGACGTTTCGAAAACGGTGCAAGACTCTCTCGACTACGCTCAGTGCGAGGTCGGTCGTTACGCGTTAAGTGCTGGACCGATGGCGGCGCACGCGGCCATCAAAGGTGAAATGGGCTGGAGCCTCATGGTTGAACGTGAAGCCCGAAGCAAATTGAAATACCTTGGACGGTTGAAGTTTATGTCCCCAAGCCGGATTGCTAAGAAGGTTTACATCGTCGCGCGTAACACGAGCCATTTTGTCCCCCGTTTTAAACGACGAACAGCTAATCTCGATCGGGCTTATGGTGTTGGTACGGAACGGTTTAAGGCACTCACGGAGGCTCAGTGGAATGTGTATGTCGATCGAGACGTAGACAGGAACGCCGAAGCAAAGTGGGAAAAAAAGGTCGTGAATCACGGGTCTCTCCAGATTTACAAGAACAAAGCCAAGCCGAGCAGTGAAGATTTCTACGACGGGAGTTTGTCGAGTGGTCTTCTCTTTCAAGCGCGGACAGGAGCCCTTTTAACCGGCGATAGGTGCGAACAGCTCTTTGGCAGCTCCAGTCGTTGCGTACAGTGCGGAGCTGAAAGAGAAACGCTAGAACACGTCCTTCTGGAATGCCCGGCGCTGGCGATTTTTCCGGAGATCGAAGACTGGAGAGAGGGGTCCTTTTATCTGCCCTTGGAAAACATCATGGGGTTTACGGATAGCGAGTGGAACCCGCCATTTTTAAAACATCTCCTCACTAAATGGTTCTGGCAAAAGAAGTCGGCAAGAGATCTCGCTGAGAGTAGCGGATGAAGACTCTAAATATTTCTTTTTATTTTTATCAATTGTTACGTATTGTATTTTTTAAATTTTGCTCCTCAAAATAATTGCTGGTTGTGCTCCCCAAAGCGGAGCCGCCCTGTTGTAAAAGGGCGCGTTGTATACCGCGAACCGAATAAATCCATTCATTCATTTATTCATGAAACCGTGGGAATTTTCAAACAGAAGATTTCATTTTTACCCTACTTTATTGAATAAACAAATAACGCGCTTACATGATTGAGTTCCCTACGAGAGAATAGTAGCAATAATTTTTTTAATTATTTTACATTAAGTCATCAAGATCGTGATTCTGGTCGGACTTGGAAGTCTGAGCTCCAGACTTCCAAGTTCTAACGGAACCTTAGTTTTTAATGCTCCAGACGCTGAGTGCCGCGATTTATATTAATCGTTTCACTTAGGGCTTAAAACCATTTTTAAGCGTTTTATATATTTAACATGCAAGTACGTGTTAAATCTAATTGTAGAAGGCGATACATGTTAGCCCTAACTCTAGATGGCGATAATCGCGACTCGCCCTAATGATTATAAAGGACCCCAAAAACAGTTTCGCGGGAGGATCCCGAACCCATAGCTACGTCACTGAGAAAGCTACTATATTTAAAATATAATTTATCAAAAACAAATTTTATATTCTAAATAAATAAATGTGGTGGATTTTATTTATCTTTAACTTCATTTGAATTACTTGTGTATATAACTTTACTTAATACTAAACACACTGGAACCGTTTAGGAACTGGAACCAATCGGTTCTAAATTTTGAGATCCGGAACCGAAACCGGAACCGATAAATTGAAATTTTAAGAACCGGAACCGATAAAGCAAAAATTTACGAACCGCAACCGGATCCGGAACCAAGATAGTCTAAAAAAGTGGAACCGTTGCATCCCTACCTACAATGTTAAGTTGGTGCACAAAAAATAAGTCATGTTGGAAGTTAAATCCTAGTTAAAAGACTCGATTCCGTGTTCTGGTTCGGTGTGTTAATTTCGAGTTTGAGTTGTTAACAGGTGAAGAATGAGGTACTTGAAGTCCACTTAGAAGAGTTTCAAACGATTTCGATTGTTGAAGACACCAATCTTCTGAAGATACGAGGCAGTTATTGATGCGTTAGACTTCCCAGCAAACGGCGAGATATTTAATAGTGTTAGTTTTCCCGTGCGCGAAAATAAAAACTCTCGAAACCAGACGTACGACGGTCAGAATACACACAATCCTCCTGATGTGTTAAGTTTGTTTGATCTATTTCAGTATAATTTTAATGTAATTGATGTGTGTATGTTAAAAAGAAAACAACGTGGCATTAAAGTCAGTCACTGACGTCGTCCGTCGCAAAAACAACGTAGTAATCAATATTGATTTGGTGTAATAAACTATTATTATTATTATTATTATTCACAGCAACCTGTAACGCCGGTGACAAAACCAATATTTATCCACGGTCATACTTATTTGAACTTACACTTACTTGTTCCGTTGTCATACTTATTTGTTTTTTTCTGGTCAGACGTTGAGTAACACATTTATTTGTTACTTAAGGCCCCACGTTAAGTGTCACTATTTTTGGTTACTTCTGGTCATACGTTGGAAGCGCGGCGCGAACGGCCTTGAAAATGCGAGAGGGCAAATGAAGAGGATTCGGGAATCTAACTAAGGTCGAGTTACTATCTAGTCTTTAGTCTAGACTATTTCGCATAACATCAGAAAACAGCATTAAGTTTAAAGGAGTATAATTTATTTCTTGACAATGAATATAATTTACTTGAGAACAGCAGTAGTGGTCGAAGTTACAGATTGTACACTCGTATATATATTGTAAATAAAAAACTAATTCTTGATTAGAGAACGCGTTTATCACATAAAATAATATATACCTGGTATGATAACAAATTTGAACACCCAAAATATAAATGATTAAAAAAGTCAATATTTTAAGTCAGAACATCCTCCCGGCGCAATGACCAATCGTCTTGGTGATTTAAAAGTTCCAAAGGAAAGAGACGTTGAACGGCTCGTCGAGTGGTATGTTCAGTCGATGTCCGTAATGAATGCGCTCTTATTCTTCCATCACGTCCCTTATGGGTTTCGATGATATGGGCCATCTCCCAGTTCTGTCGTGGTTTGATTTTTAATAAAGTTCGCGGAACGCAGCTCCTTTAGATATTCGTTTTTCCAGCGGCGCCAAAAAAGATCCTGTAGATATTGACGGTACTTCATTCTTCTAGTAGCGTCTTCTCTAGTAGCGAGAGTGTTAAATGGTCGAGACGGCAAAAGATTACCAATGTCTCCGAGCAGGAAGCTGGCTGGAGTTAACGGTGTCGGCTCCTTGGCATCATCTTCCACGTAGGTTAGGGGTCTGGCGTTGAGCATGGATTCGGTTTCAATGAGTGTGGTCTCGAATTCTTCGTACGATAGTGAACATCGCCCTAAAGTTCTTTTGCTGTTTTTATACTTCTAACAAGTCGTTCTCAGAATCCTCCCCACCAGGGGGCCCGTTCGACAATAAAATGCCATTTTATTCGATGTTGACCAAGGAATTCTTGAACCTTAGGATCCTTAATTACCCTCCAGATATTCCGCAAATCCTTGTCTGCCTTCTGAAACGTCAAGGCGTTATCGGACCAGATTTCCTTGCAGATTCTACTTCGGGAGAAGAAGCGCCGAAGGGCCAATACGAAATGCTCAGTTGATTAACTCGATACTAGTTCCAAGTGAACCCCTCTGATAACCGTAGGGTTATGTAGGCTTTAGATTTGGACCCATCAGCTGTCTTAATATATATCGATCCGGCAAAGTCTTCACCAGTGATTGAGAAAGGTGGTGACTTCTGTGATCCTTCCCTTCGGTAGCGGCCCAGTAGTCACTAAATCTGGTTTAACGTTGGCCCGCCTACAAATGAGACATCTCGAAGTAGTAGTCTTTACGGCTTGACGACCTCGTATGACCCAGAAACGCTCTATGAGTGCAGTCAAAGCTCCGGAAAGGCCAACGTGCATCATCGTTTCGTGGACATGCTGAATTTGAAGGATCGTGAATGCGTGTCTCTGAGGCAAGACCAAAGGATGTTTTTCTTCATAGGATAATTCGGCTAACTCCAATCTTCCACCAATTCTCATTACATCGTTGTCGAGGAACGGTGCCAATTCTGTAATTTGTTGGCGAGATAATATATTTATTTATTAACTTTTCAATATTCAATGCGAGTGATTCGCTTAACGACCCAAAAATTGCACCACTTGCTTAAAAAAAAATAATCCACGTCGACGGATTAGAAAAATTTGTGGGGGGGGGCCTACATAATTTGGGGGGGGGCTCCAAATGGTTGGCCTACCTCACCAAAAATCCTGTCGCCGCTACTGCTCTGGATCGGAAACTTCTTGTATTTCACGGACCCTATTTGCAACGAATGGTTTCCAGCGACTTGCAGTGCTTTTAATCCACCCGAGCGCTATATTGGAGTCGGTCCAGTACTGGATCCTTGGGTTTCACGACGAGAAATAAGGCTTTACATGATTAGTTAAACGGACGGCGATCACGGCTCCCAATAATTCCAGGTGAGGCAGCGTGACTCGTTTCAAAGGTGCTACTTTGACCTTGCTTGCGATCAATCTAGTGTCCATTCGTTTGTCGGCGGTGAGATAGCGAAGATACAAGGCAGCTCCATAGGCTCTTTCTGAACTGTCGCAGAAGCAATGCAATTCAAAACGTTCGGCTACCTCTCCGTCGGTATTATCGAGATAATAACGGGGTATCGCCATTTCGTGTAGAGCTGGTAATTCGAGACACCAATCGTCCCACTTGGTTGCTAGATCATCCAGTAGTACATCGTCCTAGTCTACGCCTCTTTCCCAGATCTCCTGAAATAGGATCTTGACTCGGATGAGGAAAAGGCCCAGGAAACCCACAGGATCGAATACCTTTGATGACCCCTGCAGTACGAATCGTTTGGTATTCTTCTTACTGATGAGGAATTCGAGGAGTGCTAAGATATCGAAATGTAGTGTAACATATTTTACAATATATTATATTTTTATTTAAACTCTTGCGGCTTGTTGTGTTTCTTTCCGGAATATTGGGTTTTTCCTGATTTCCAAAACTTTCCACGCTTTCAATGGTATTGCTCCCGTGGTGCAATACGCGCTTGGCATCCGCTGGAGGCTGGGGTTTTCGGGATTATTTTGAGTGTGGTGCATAACGCACGACAACTTGGGCTCGGAGAGAGGAAAGCGAGGAGAGAGAGTGGACGAAGGAAGCGAGCGAGAGGTCAAGGGATGTTTTCGCGAGACCGCAATAAGTGAGTCGGGTCATCGTATCGGCACCGGTGGCCAATAACCACGAACGTCCGCGTATCGGCATCCTCGGCCAAGTCTGGTGCGCGACAGATATGTGCGCGTTTTCAAGCAATCCATCGAGGGACTGAGGAAGTCATTTGTTTTTAGGACCTTAAACTGTTAAAAGTGTATAAGTATTGTTTTATATTTTAATATTTTCATTTCATTTAATAAAACCTGGCCAAATCAAATGTATGTACGATCCATTAATTTTTATTACATTTCAACTTGTAGACACTTAGTTTAAATTTTTCCGAGAAGAAACTTAACTTACATATTTAATTTTAAAAGTGTCTCAGTAGCAAGTCTTTCTCAGGGTTCCAGCTAACTCCAAAGACCTTAAACGAAGAATTATTTTCTTCGAGAGTTTTCGAGGCTGCTTCATCTTCCTTCATTTGTCCTACAACGTTCCTGCAACCACTTGGAATTGGTTTTCCACCGCCGTAGATTCATACTCACTTGCTTCATTATATCAATTGCTTCCAGTGATCTTTTTAGGGCGGTGTCTGGATTATCTTCGCTCCCGATGAGGTCATCGGCGTAGAAACTTACTTTCAGTAACTGGCTCGTCTCTGGATACGTCCCCTCGAACTTTCGGAGATGGTGACGGATAGTTCCGGCGAGCAGAAAGCGACTCGGTGAGACTCCAAATAGAACCCTCTTAAATCGAAGTATCTTCGGCTTTTCATCTTTCGTCAGATTGTCCATCCAAAGAAACCGGGCCGCATCCATGTCGCTCTCGTACAGCTCAATTTGAAGAAAGCCCTTCTCGACGTCTGCAGTAAAGGCAATTCTCCCAATGCGAAACGAGATCAAATTTTTAATGAGATCAGTATTGAGGCTCGGGCCAGAATAACGACAGTCATTTAGAGAGGATGAATGTTTTTCACGAGACGAGGCATCAAAGACGACTCGTAATTTGGTACTTGCCTTTTCGTTCTTTAGTATTGCGTGATGAGGCAAGTAGTTAATTATTCGTGACGGGTCTTCAATTTCATGAGCTGGTAGCTCTTCGACGATGTCTTGCTTGAGATAGTCGTTAATTACCTCCGAATACAGGACGTAAAACGAGGGATCTTTTCGGAAGTGATTTCTTAAAGATAAGAACCTGCGGAGTGCGGTCGGGTAATTTGTTGCTGATAAATGTTCGTGTTCGTTCCAGGGCAGTTGGACCTTGTATCGCTTATCGTTAGATTGAATCGTAGTTTCCAGGTGGTCAATAACGGATTGATCTTCATGTGACGTAGAGGAATCAATAATGCCCAAAACGTTGAGATCCCAAAATCTTCGTAATTAAGTCGACGCCAGTTCTTCGTCCGCTATGTTCATTCCGAAAACTGAAGTTGTAGTCTCCTCGCGCCAATTTCCATTCGATGACCCATGCTGTCAGTTCGCCAAATCGTCGGATATGTCCGGACACGATCCTCCAGTAGTGCTCAACGCCGATTACCAGTGTCAATTCAAGATTCCTTTCGTTTGGATCTTCTGCGAGTTGGATCCCTCGGCTTTCCATCTCCTTGTAGATTTCTTCCGTAGCGACTGGTAGAAGGGATTTATTTAGAACGGGATTTTCAAGTGCTTCCCGTTCGATTTCGTTCTTCAAAGTTAGATCGCAGCGTCGTACTTTTACTCTTCTTCTTTCGGCAAGGATCGGTTCTTGACTCCCAATAGCGTAGATTCTCTTGAGTTCTGTTCCGGATACTGGAAGATTCAACTTCGTCGACATTGATGCGGCAATGAATGTGCGTTGACTTGCGCTGTCTCCAGTAAACATCGAAATGTAGTCTGCAGTAGAATTGTCCGAGGTAGCGGATTTCTAGACGTGTCTTGCACAGAGGCACAACTGATAGCTATGTCTTCCGAAGTTGATTTATTGTCAGGAAACCTTTCAGGGCAAACGGCTTCATCGTGTCTCTTCTTGCAAGTGTAGCAGGTGACGTTCGCTCTGCATTGCCAAGCTTGATGTCTATATCGTAGGCAAAGAAAACATCTCACCCTTTTCTTCAAAATCTCTCTTCTTTCGGGGACAGTGATGAAGAGGCAGTTGACCGGTTCATGCGCTTCGTCCCAGAATATACATATATCTTTGGTAACCGTAGTTAAGGCAGCCGTGGACGATATACGTGGTCTGGGCCTCATGTCTTGAAATCCAGTCTATGAGTTAAAGCGTTCTGAGGTTCGACTCGACGAGCTGATTCTGGTGTCCGTTCCATCGAAACCTCCCGTCAGTAAGGCGTGTCTTTCTCTCGCTTCAATTTCTTTGCTAAGGAATTTCAATAACTCGTCAACGGTGAAGTCATCTTCTTTTCTTCTTCGTCTGGTGAATTCAAATGACAGGTCGCTTTGTATGAGCTTCATAAGTAGGGTGTTCAACTTAGATTCGTAGCTGTTACTAGGAACTTCAAGGGACTCTAGACTCTCGACTTGAATATCACAGTTGTCATAAAGTTTTCGTAATCCACTGATGTCGGTACTTCATTTCACTGATTCAAGCGTGAAGAGTTGGTTCATACGTGAATTTATAATCAAACGCTTTTTTCCAAATCTTGTCTTTAGGATTACCTTGGGTCTAGCAGAGTTCATAGCTGTCAATGCTAATCCTGAAACGGCGGCTGCTGCTTTCCCACGCTAATAACTTTTGAGATAGCTGAACATCTGAGCGGCGTTGAGACCAGAATTGTTGTCAATGGCTGTCTCGAAGATAGACCAAAACCCTGTCTACGGTGTCAGATCTCCAAACTCGATTTAGGCAATTGGGTTGACGTGGCTTAATGACGGCTATGGGTTGAAACTACCGTAGAGTTGCTTTCTGAGTCGTCATCGGAACCTTCTTGTCTGCGGCGTTGCCGTCTTTCTGTACGTAGCATATGGGCGAGGAAGGATTCAATGTCCGTTCGTGCTTCGATGAGTTTGTCTCTTTACCCCTCGGCGTCGTCCATTTCTTTCTCGACTGTGTTGGCTGATACCAAGGCCAAGATGTTGTTCTCAAGGACCTCCATGCTCGACTCTATCTATAAGTTTGACCACGCATTCTTCCAGCTTCTTTCGGTTTGGCTCTACTGTTGTTAATTCAGTTTCTACGCTGTTACAGAGATTGGTGATCATTCGTCTAAGAATTGTTGTTTTCTGTTGCTCCCTTAAAAGGACTGCAGCTACCGTCATGATTCTACGATGTCTCAGTCTAAACGAAGAGGTCTGTCTCTTGACTTTCGTTTCGTCTTCGGTTAGATAGCAGCTGATTCAAAGATCTCCCGGGTTTTAGGCACCATGAAGAGGATTCGGGAATCTAACTAAGGTCGAGATACTATCTAGTCTTTAGTCTAGACTATTTCGCATAACATCAGAGGACAGCATTAAGTTTAAGGGAGTATGATTTATTTTTTGACAATGAATATAATTTACACGAGAGCAGAAGTGGTGGTAGAAATTACAGATTGTACACTCGTATATATATTGAAAATAAAAAACTAATTCTTGATTATAGAAGGCGTTAATCACATAAAATAATATATACCTGGTATGATAACAAATTTGAACACCCAAAATATAAATGATTAAAAAAGTCCATAATTTAAGTCAGAACAGCAACTCGCGGGTAGACCTCTATTTAACCACGCTGATTTACAATGTCGGAAGTTGCGGTGGTTCATATACGGTCCAAAAAAACTTACTTAGAATTAAAATTAAGCAACGTAATTGCAAATCTAGGTTATATGGAAACCACAGCTATTCTAAAATATAACTCTCATGGAAATCGTATTTAAATTAAGGAACGTTATGTAGACTTTTAGGTGAAAATATAAAACCACGAAAATTGGGGTCCCGTAAATTACCCTGGAAGCTATATTTAAATTTAATATTTACTGATATAACTGAAGGTGTAAATCCGCTGAATCCTAACCTAACCAAAATTTTGTTCTAACGTTGTCGGACTTTTGTTAGTTTTAATTAAAATATCTACCTCACAAAACGAAACCACCGAAAATAGTAAATTGGGCATTGGCTCAACTTCTAGGGCTCCGATTTAAAAAATTTATGAAAGGCTATCGATGACGAGGTACAGGTATGTACATTCGAACGAATTATCATTGACTTTTCTAGACCTAACTGTTGATGAGATATGCGCGACACGGCAGCATCGGCGGCATCGAAGACTGAAAATCGGAATTAACGAAGAAAAACACGTCAAAGTTCGTTCTTTGGATAAAGAAATAGATTCCATTCTCAATAACGACCTATGAACCAATCTGAAAAACCAAATTTATGTAAATAAACGCTACAACGATATTTAATTAGTAATCGTCAAGCAATAGAAAAAACACGTAAAAAAGACGTGGTATGAAGAAATAGCTTCTGGAATTGCAGTCAGCATTATCAATGAGCCGGGAGTAGTGGCGTACTCCTGTAATCCCAAGCGTCTGGGAGGCAGAGTTTGTGGATGGCCGTTTGAGGAAGACCACCAATACCCCAACGGGTGGTTGAAATACTTCCGCCACGGGTGTTTCCACCCCTGTCCCCACGTATCCCCCCGTTGGCGTGGCCGTTACACGTATCTCACCCTGATTAATCAAATGGACGAGAGGACTGAATTGACCCACACGTCACAAGCGACTAAAAAAAAGCATTATCAATGATGCCTTTTCGTTGTACACTTGGACTCAGCAAAATAAAAATATATCATGGTCTGAGCTCGGGGAATTGGAGGGAGATTCGTTTTAGGAACTAACGTTATTGATCTAATTCACGATGCTCTCAGAAAAACAATAGCTGATACGGATCCTGTAGGCACTAATAGCTTTTATGAAACCTTACAAGAAAAAATAAAAAATCCCACTAGATTAAGGATTCTGAATTGGCTGAATTACAATGGGCAACGGTGTAATTGTGATTCATAAATAAATGTTAAGCATATGTTGAGAGTATTTATTTAACATTATTATTCCAAGATGGATGGTTGAGCAAAAAACGGAAGCTGTTGGTGTCGTCTCAAGATTAACCGTTTCGTTTTCGAAAAATCCAAAACTATAAACCGCTTGCCTAATAGTATTAATGTTTTCCCCAATTGAGCCGTTTGATTTCATTTTATGGGGCTATACGTCATCCACTCTCGTTAATACCCAGCTAGTAGTGATATTTAGTATTCATCGTTTATATTCCGTGTTGAGTAAAATATATACTTCATTTCAACGTGTTAAGTTAGTATATAAAACATTTATTCAGTCATGTGTTTCACTACAAGTGTTACCTACATATAGATATGGTGATTATATCACTAGATTGGCAGACATGTAGTTTTTTCGTCTATAAATAGTAGATAATTAACTAGGTTGGAAAAGTGTTAAGCTTAACGTTGTGCTCACGTAGATATATGCCTAATTTACATGTGCTCCTGCTATACCGGATATATTTTCAAAATATATCAGTAGATTGGTAATTGAGGTTTAAAAATGTGGACAAAAAACCAATGGCGTAGACAAGTAAATGGTTCCTTTTAAAAACCCTCCCTTAGGCGTATCTTTGACTACGCAAAATTTGTATAACCTTCCTTACCCCCTCTTTACTTTCACCATGTACTTTTAAGTGATAAATTATGCGTACTTACCGATTATACAATGCGCTTATTAGGGGGAAGACTACAGTGGCCATTGTCTAAACTCTTTTAATTTTGTATTTTAACTTATAAATTTTTTATTTCAGTGTAAAACACCCTCTTGTTTAGTGCCTAAAATAATTTTTACAATTTTAAATTTAAAAGTAATTAAGTTATTACGTTTTAATTCGGACCCCCGGAGCTAAACAAGCTGGGCAAGTGCTCAAACTACCCTTTAGTTGGGACTTTATATCTCGTTAACTTTTAAAATTAGAATTATCAAAATTATTATAAGCACTAGAGGAAGGTTCAGCCTAATAAGAACAAGTTGGCATGCCAAAATATACCTCTCCTCGGAAGAATTGTCCCTAGTGGTATTAATATTAATAAAGCACAGAAAGCCCCTTGACTAAACGATAGCTCGTATATCAATAAATGACCGTAGACGGAATAGTTAGGGCTCTTTATAAATAAAACAAACGGACCTAATTGATGAACTGCATTAAACATCTTAATGAGTCGAGAAAACGTTTAAAATAAATTACGAAGTAATGACGACGAAGTTAAAAACCCAGACCTCTATGTAAACAACTCGATATTTTCTTCATTAATGAACTATAACCCTTGAAAACTAAAACGCTAAACACACAATTTAGATAAAAAAGACTGAAAAAACGAAATAAATTACAAAAAACTAACGGGTTCTGCCCTTTAACCATCTTATATGCTGGCTGCGCTAAAACAAGATTTGACCTTTAAATTTTCATACGTAAAAAAATTAGACTTTAACAAGTTCACAAAAATTAAAAAACAAAGTTCAATAAACAATATATACAGATATGGTATTCATCCGTTTAGTAAAAAATCCGCCTTATCATAATGGTTCCTTTACTTAATATGTCCCTACGGAAGTCAATGGCTCGGCGGTGAACTATCCGCATTGTAACAATGCGACCCGATTAAATTCCTGATCACGGTCAAAATTTTACATTAAAATACTAAAATATTTTACTAAATGTAAGATTAATATAATTTATAAATATTTAATTAAATGTAAGAATAATATAATTTATAACTATTTAATTAAATGTAAGATTAATATAATTTATAACTATTTAATTAAATGTAAGATTAATATAATTTATAAATATTTAATTAAATGTAAGATTAATATAATTTATAAATATTTAATTAAATGTAAGATTAATATAATTTAAAAATATTTAAGTAAATATAAGATTAATATAATTTATAAATATTTAATTAAATATAAGATTAATATTATTTATAAATATTTAGTTAAATACAAGATTAATATAATTTATAAATATTTAATTAAATACAAGATTAATATAATTTATAAATATTTAATTAAATATACGATTAATAAAATTTATAAATATTTAATTAAATATAAGATTAATATTATTTATAAATATTTAGTTAAATACAAGATTAATATAATTTATAAATATTTAATTAAATACAAGATTAATATAATTTATAAATATTTAATTAAATATACGATTAATAAAATTTATAAATATTTAATTAAATATAAGATTAATATTATTTATAAATATTTAGTTAAATACAAGATTAATATAATTTATAAATATTTAATTAAATACAAGATTAATATAATTTATAAATATTTAATTAAATACAAGATTAATATAATTTATAAACTTTTAATTAAATACAAGATTAATATAATTTATAAATATTTAATTAAATATAAGATTAATATAATTTATAAATATTTAATTAAATATAAGATTAATATAATTTATAAATATTTAATTAAATATAAGATTAATATAATTTATAAATATTTAATTAAATATAAGATTAATATAATTTATAAATATTTAATTAAATATAAGATTAATATAATTTATAAATATTTAAAATGATGTAGAATAAATTATAGTACTTAACGTTATAACTTCATAAAGGACATTCGCCAAAGCGGTTTTCGAAAAACACTGTACCTTAACAAGCGTGGGTAGCTTAGTCGTTAGAGTAAATCTCTTGCACGCAGCAGACCCGGGTTCGATTCCCGGCCGGCATCATTAAATCGCAAATTGATACTGAAATGAATACCGTGAACAATTGGTTGAAACCCTGCCATTGGACGTTGAGAGGTTACATAGCACTCAGCACTCGGTCTGTCCCCAAAATCAATAAGAAGAAGTTGAAGAGCAAACGAACGAACACAAACACCATCGACGCAACAAACCCAAACACAACCAACTCCACACTCACAACCGTCATAACACAAGCTCAACATTTACACCCTACACATAAACATTGCAATAACGAAATATCCAATCAAACTGAGTTCAAATGTCGCGACGGTGAGCGTTAACGAAAAAAACACCATCCAAACCAAACCCAACCGCAAATTAGTCCAATAACGCTCACCGTCGCACGGTGGTTTTTCCACCCCTTCGACATTCCTAGCAACCGCGAACGCAATGATTAACCTTTGCACGGATAATGCGAACGCGTTCGCAGGACAGTCAGACAGACAAGGTGATTGTATAACTCCTCCTGTCGAAATTGCGTTATTAATAACGCCTTGAGGCAATTTAGGTGTTTCCTAGTTTCGACGAAAGTTTGTAAACGCGATAACTTCTCAACCGTTGGTTGTAGAGGGATAATTTTTCCACTTTCTAAATATGAACCGACCATTGTGAATTCAAAAACGCGTGAGTCAGTGCCGTAGAACCAATATTTGAAAAGTTGTGATAAATGAATTTTGACGGTTCCCGCCAAACTATTAATTTTTGGCTGACGAAACCGATAAATAACGAAAGATATTGGAAAATAAATAATAGTTGCAATTGGTTTCATCGATCTATCTATTACAGTTTTCCAGCAGAATTAAAAAGAGGGGAAAATTTCACCTGTCGAAGACTTTTTAAACAGAGTGTACATAAAATAAACAATGAATGTACGCAAAATAACCGATTGACCAACGAAAAGAAACCGATTGACACACAAAAGATTTGCAATTAATGTACGCAAAATAATACCTGAATTTACGGAAACTAACCGCTAAATACACAAAAAAAAACTCCTTAATACACGCCAAATCGCTGATTAATACGGTATAATTTTAATAAAAAACATAGTTATTGTTTTCCAACTTAATGCTATTTGAACTTAAAAGGCGCTTTTTTTATCTAAATGTACGCGTAATTTAACACTTAAAAACGACGTGGTAAAACACATGCTAACTGGTGACATGGTCATCGTTTACCAAACGTGTTTCGTATACCTTTTAGAAACCTCGTTAAAACACATAATATGTACGTGATGGTGCTACATGGGATATCTCTATCACCCTTTCTTTAAGAACAATATCCGTTACAACACTTTCTCAATAGACATGACCATTGATAAAAGCGTAAAAACAACACTACGCTACTAAAACTAGCACCTGATTCGGTTTCTGATTTCAGGCTTTGTTCGCCTACGGGAAAATACCCCCAAGCTCCAATCCGTGGGGAACGATAATAATATGATATATCCCAAAATTGGCCATGAACGAAAGTAAAAATGGACATGGCTCGAGTTTTAGGCTCGCATCGCAGAAAATGACATAAATTCGAAATAGGTGGGGCATTTTTTATCGATCGATACATAATTTACTCTTATAACTACATCAGTCGAAGAGTTCAGTAGACAAATGCCAATATCACATAAATGGTAGCTATTAAAGTACTGGGCATCCTGTCTCGAAAATCAATATTGGGCTATCAAGAATATGTTATGCCCAATAATTAGACATATAATTGACCCTTCTAGACCTAATTGTTGAAGAGTTATGTGGAATACGGCAGCATCGGCATCGGCTACACTGTGTCGCAGATTGGATTTGAAATGTAGATATTTTGTATAGGGCTTCTAACGATCATCTGAATAGGGCAATCTGCTTACCGTTTCTCATATCAGATATATTTCAGATAAACAACTTGATTTCTCTGGCAACCTGCCCCCTTTTTTATCTGACCTATGGCCATCTTTTTTCTTATTTGATTTCCGTAACTGACTCGAAAACAGATAAAGAAAGCAGATTTTTTTCTCAGATAGGCGCATAGAAATCCGTATTAATGAAATTTCATGGATAATAACTTATTAAATTAGTGTTTTAAGTCTTTATTTGGTTTATAAATTTTCACAAATTACAGTAGTTTGGAGTTTTGAGCACTACAGTTAAGTACTCCACCAATTTTTCAGGCATAACAGAGCCGTAATAGTCTCCGGACATAGAGAACCGCGATTTGGTGTGACTACATCCGTTCCTTGTGAGGAACGCCGTTTCGAAGGCACTGAAGATCCTGGAACTGCTAGGTAATCGCGGGCCATATGGGACACCTTTTTATATTCCTTCTCGTGCAGCTGTGTAAGAATAGAGTAATTTTAGACCAAAAATTGGAATTGCGCTTCAACCTCAACCAGTTTTACGTGGCTACACAAATCACCTTCCACCATTGCAAACTATCCGTGTGTGGTGGCGCAACACCGGTTTTTCAAGTATAGTAGTAGTTCGGATGCCCTAGAAACCCGCTTAGATCTTTTTGGGTAAAGCGCCGTTAGGTCTACTCTGCTATAAGTACCGTGGTTGGTTATTTGAGACGATACCTCGTCCAAACTTTCCGGAACTATCCCACCTTCGTAATGAGATACAAAAATTGAGGACACGGTAGTTTAAACGTTTTTACAGAAACTTCTGCCATAATGTTCTTTGAGCCATTCCAATTTAAGTGTTGGATTCATTGCTTACATTAAACAATAGTCACAATGAGATAGTCGGTTCTTGAAAATATTGAATATGACAAAAAACAAACATACCCATGGCAACCCACAATGCCGAAGAATCGGAATGTTTGAAATACGTAGATAACTTTTCAAAGGCCTTAGCAATTGCGTCTTTCATCGTTCCAGTTGTCGCCTCTTTCGTTTTCTGTAACTTGTCCAAAAGCAATTTAAACATAGGAACTATTACGGCTGCAGTTGGGTATTTGGCTTCGGAAATGCGTTTGGTGGCAAAATCAAAGTCCTTAATGAACAGGAAGTCAAATTAATTTTGGTAAACTATATTACGAAACGTACGTTACCAGTAAAATATTTAACAAGGAATCCAACAACGGCCACTCTTCATCACTTAACTGGAGGTTGAGTAAATCCTTGTCCGTGCTAGACAGTGAATCCAAGGACTAAAAATATGCAGACTGTGTGAACTACACTTTTTTACGTTTGGGATTGTACTTTGCTTACAGCTCTATGATTAACTGCTCTCCGCAACATTGCATAAGTTGATCCCCATCGTGTCTTGACATCTAAAATTAATTTGTTAGCAGGAAGACCGTATATGACATTGAATTCTAAAAACTTTTCAGTCTTCGCATGTGACAGCCGAATTGCGGTTACAAGTTTTCTCAACTGAAAATGAGGAACACTTAAAATAGCAACCACTATTAAGAAAAGGTCAGTTCATTACTTTAGCTACGGCCGCTCCTATACTAATTTGTGAAGTGTCGGGGGCTATAGAAGATCCATTCAACTCTGTTAACGACGAATCGAATTCGGAGTGGTGTTTGGCATCTGACCTTAAAAATTTAAGAATATCTTGAACGACTATGTTCAACACGTGTGCGAAACAACGAATGCGATTTTCAGTTGTAAATCGGAAACCCAATTCGATGGATCGCGTTGATAATTCGGTGGTAAATGTGTCGTTATTGGCCGCATTATCCATTGTCACGGCTAGAACCTAAATAGCGTTGTGAAAATAATCGATTTAAAATAATTACTCATTTTGTGAGTGAAAAAGGTTTTTAAAGATATTACTTTTTGTATTTCACGGTCGTTAAGTAGTTTCAAAAATGCATCACAAATATTTAACGCCGTATGACGTCCGGGAAAATACATGAAACCTAACAATTCATCATGTTCATTCCAAAGCTCATCCACCAAGTGAACCGTTACAGCAATGAACGGTAGCATATTTGTTGACGTCCAACAATCATGCGTGTAGGACAATTGGCCGGGTGCATTCTACGATAAAAAAGTAGCTTTATTATAAGGCGTATCAATATTCGAGGGTGCCTCTACTCGAAAGCAATTTACTCTGATCGATATAAGGCCATGGCCAAGGACAGAACGACGCCGAAGGCTTTCAAAATGGCCGAGGCCAAGGCTTGGTTCTATCCTTGGTCATGGCTATAATTGAAAGGCTTTGGCGTATTAATATTAGAGTTTCTAATATATTACAAAATTATATAGATTAAGTTGGGATATCAAACACGTTACATAATGATTCAACTACTTGCCTTAACGACTTTGATAATATTTTTAATTTCGGAATGGTATTCTACCATTACATAATTTTTGACGGTGGCATCGGACATTTTTATGTGATTCAGAAACATAGTTGGATTTAATGTGAAAACCAGATCCCTGAAAGTTTTGGCTTCTACGATTTGAAAGGCCTGGTCTTATAAAACCACAAAACGGAGCAGTAGCAACTTGGGGTTCACCACCTCATTCTTCGAACAATAAAAAACACACTTATGACCTTATCGGTGTGGAGTAAGTAACAACAGATAAGTAGACGCTCTTACTTGCGCGGATGAAAGCGGACAACTCATGGTCGCGACGACTGTGCTGTGGTTAATTGGCTTTGAAACAAAGTTAGGTGAACTCTGTCCGGGTGCTTGTTCACTAAGTGCAGTCTCATATTTCCCGTACTGCGGTTAGCCTTGAAATCTTGACAATATCTACCACTGTCGGTGTCCATAAATAAAAATTATAATACATTCCTCAATTAACCAGCATGATGGTATTTATTTCATAAACATATACGTACCCTAAACAATGAACGCATTTAGCAAAACATTTCAATGAACCATCCGGTTGGACAACATTCTCCTTCGTAAAATGGTTCCAAATTCCACTACGGTTAGTCCTGTAGGTATCGACAATTACCGACGATGAACTAGTAGCCATGTGTTACAATATACGGAATTAAGATAACGCAGCTAAGAACGCGTACTTTAGTAGACGTCAATCAATGAACTGAATGCTGAAAAACTTCAAACATCTATTTAAATGTTTTTTCCGTTTAAATTTGTGTGTACGCTAAAAAAATTACTTTTTTCACCAAGTCAATATAAAGCTACACTATAAAAGTATATCTGCTGTTATCGCGGGTTAAAGATAAAATTTAAAAAACAGATCAACCCGTGAATGCCATTTAGGTTCGTCGGATAAGCGCAAACGCGTATCTAAGTAAAGCCGTTAGAGTAAAAAACCTTCTATCTGCTAAAGGTGTCGGATTAATAAAAAACCAGTTTGTCTGTGAAAGCAACAGACACCAGATCACCGTTAGAAGCCCTAATTTTGTAACTTCTGATGTTTTGTTTACTTTTGAAATAATGTTTTTTTGAAGCGAAGGTTTCCTCCGTCTTTCTCTCTGAAGTAGACCTCTACCGTTGTAGAAGCCCTCGGCTTGGCCGTATTGGCATTGTTTGGGACCCCGCGAGTGGCCCAACCCATTCGAAGAATGGAGAGGAATGAAACTACGGGGGGAAAGTCGGAGGAATCTTATGCGAAGGTTTTTTGGCGCGATAAGCGTCAGTCTTGTTTCGAAACGTTGAAGCGAAGAGTAACACTTTCTTTCTATCAATAAATATTTTTGTCTATTTTTTAACCTGACTAATTACTTAACCTAAACTCGTTTACCTAGTTGAACCTTTAGATATTTCAGTGTAAGTACCATAAACTTCAGCCTTACGACACGCTGTACGTGGGCCCAGTACACACCAATCCCTGACGGATTGTGTGAAAGCCACGCAACCCCGCCTTTCCCGGTGTAATCTTTCCGTCTTTCTCGCAGCCAAGAGAGGATGACTCACGAAAACAAAGGTTAGCGTCACGATGACATCTACACTATCTTTGTCTGATAAATGTTAGCCTAAACTCAGTCTTCGTAACAAAAGTTTTAGTGTTTCGTGTTGTCGTGATCATCCTTCATTAAATCTTTTCCGGCAGCGGGGAAATTCCTCTTGAAAAGAGACCCACATTTCGTGTCGCGGTGCATTACAACTTTCGACCGGACTTTCTTTACCACTACCACAAACAAACGAACAGGGTGATCGTTGCTTATTCAGAGAAATGGTGGGGTGGCGGAGTGGTTAGCACTTTCGCCTCCGAGCAAGAAGAGCCGGGCTCGATCCCAGCTTATGGCACGAAGGTAATTTTCTAACCAGGGTAAGAATTTGCTCTGGGACGCTGTTGAGAACATCGATCGGTCGAAATTTGGGAGGTGAGAGACACGCTAACTAAGAATATAGTTGTATGGTATGAACATCGTCTGCATCGGAGCAGGCGATAAATATAGGACATAGATTTGTCTAAGGTAGGAGATTGTGGCACTGCATGGGGAAAACTCGGAAAAAATTCTTCAGCGTTGAGTTTTCAAGTTCTCTCCCCCACTGGTTAAAGGGGATTTTACCCCGAGTACTTCGGTTTCCCCTTTCTATAAAACTTGTTGAGGTTAACGGTAGTAGTGAGTGTAGGGAGCTGTTGGCTCGCGTGGCGTGAAGGGCTGGCCTCCACTCTCCTACGCATTGTAACCCGGCCACCCGTTTAAAGGCATTAAACGTCGCCTGATGCGAAGAGGTAGAAACGTCCAAAATGAAAAGGGGGCAAAAAAGCTAAACCATAACCAATTTAAAGTAATGATAAAACTTACTGGGACCAATAGGTCTACGAGAACAATATTAAACCAAATAGATCTTCGAGTCAAAAATCGAATAAAATGGAAATAAAATAGCTAGAATTTCCAACGTCCTATTTGGAGCTCATCAGTGTCGCGCAGGAAATCTGCCTTGCGACTAACTACACCGAAATAACTGCATTATAGTCCATAGGTGGTTTTTATTCACTTTGACTAAGGCATTAGCATAGCTGAGTATTATTATTAAAATTAGACCACCTATTCTCGAATAATTATCCTGATGATCGTTAGCTTCTGCCAAAACAATGTGAATAAATTAGTTGATTCCAACTTCTAGACATTTAATATCGGACATATCTGATTAGTTGTGGCAATATACGGATGCCGCGGTGTATCGTAGGTCGGATTATCCAGCTAGAGTTTGCTAATCAATTAGCGGATGGCCTAGTCGACGTCAGGTGCCGATTGCGGGTCGAATCAATCTAATTGGCCTTTCGAGGTGAACGAGAAAGCTCCTATTTTAAATATTTTACGCCAATTAGCGCAAATAATTGTTCACTAAACTTATTATTGATAATTAATTACCCGATATTCGATAAAGCGACTTTGAAATGGTCGCGAATCCATTATCTTTGATTGTATTTTACTAGAAGTAAATAAATGAAACAAGAAGTGTACTAGGTAACGAGCGTTTTAACATTAAAATCGATAAAACTCGATGCCTTCACGCTATGGGAAAGTTAACTTAAAAAGTAGACATTTTGGTGCTGAGGTACCCATAAGTATAAGTAACTTTTAGACACTTGTACAGGTAAAACGGCTTGGTTTGTGATAAAACTTTTTTAAAAGGATTTTCGTTTATAGTTTAAATTAATTTCCTAGCCATATTATTTCCATTAAATTTGAAAAGAAAGGTTATAAATAATTTTTCAACAATTTTGCTGATTTTCAATATACACCAGGTGGCGATAGCATCTAGGCTCAGAAAAAAATTGACGTTGTTGCGCTAGCCTCTTTTGAAATGACTTTGGTCCATGAAAAATGAAATAAAATGGCGTCCATGCGATGCATTAGCTCGAGTTTCTTAAGCCTTGGTCTTCTAGAAAATAAATGTGTCGTATTTGTCAGCGCAGTAAAGCGTGGTGTAGTGGTTATAGGCGTTAGTATTCTATAGCCATTACGTCCTAACGAGGTGGGTTCGTAACCAAATCGTATAAATTTGTTTCTGATAAGTTTCATTTTGATTATTATAATTGAACCTTAATTTACTTACTTTATTACTTAAATTTAAATTAAATGTTAATATGTAAAACATTTTGGATTTATTAAATATTCCCCCTGAGAACTGGTGAAATACTCGGAAAGGCCTTTTTCTTTGTGGACGGAAGCAAATTTTCGACTTCAGAGTATATTAAATAAGGATAGAAGGTTTTCTGAAAACGAACAATCCCTTTTTCACCTTCTTTATGATAGTGAAAACCAAGATTTGTCGAATAGCATAAATGTTATGTTACGTATGACTGCGAGTAAGTCTATTCCTGTTAATTTTTGTGTGAATCAAATGACAAAGAACTAGAAGCTAGTTTGTTGGCTTACATGCAAAGTATGCGAGGTACCAAGTAACCCAGGAATTTTGGTATAAACGTTTTGGCGAAGTTAAAAGTATATGTTTTCAGAATGGGCCTCCTACGTGGTTTGCTACGTTGAACCCAGCAGAGTACGACTGGTTGGAACTTCATGATCATTTGCGATCTTTTTACCCGTTGAAAGAACAACCTTTAAAAATTCCAGTTGGTTAATTATGCAATAACGATCCTGTTGCTGTAACACGAGTCGTGTTACACGACATTACCATAACCAAGAACGTATATATGTATAAGAACGTTGAACAAAAGGCATCGCTTGGGCCATGATTTAATCGGTTTCAGAATGACTCCACCCTAAAATCCAGTGTGCAGCGCGCGCTGGAACTAGAAACGGTTTTAACCGCGCGCCGCGCGCTGTTTTTTTGGGCGGAGTTATCATGGCACCCGGCACCAATTTGATCGTTCAACGTTCTTATTAAAACCGGGCGACGGTAGGTACCTCGACTTTTATATAACCAGGCGACGGAGAAGTAAGTTACTATATGCAAGTTGCTAAATAACTTCCAAATTTCACCCAAAATGTATTTATGGTTTGATATGAAAAGTGCCATTGTACTAATTTTGAAAACTTATTTTATTTTTGGAATGACAAAATTTATCAAAAAAAAATATATATTTCAATATTGAATCAGGAACGGTTTTGATTTATAAGTATAAACATGAAAAAGTTATCTCTGAAAGATATCAATTTAAATGTTTTATATTTCATAGTTTGAGGATTTTTACTTAATATAACTTTTGTCATCTGTTTATGTTATAATTTTATAAACAATGACATTTTCATCTTAATGTACGTATTTGAAATTCAATTTATTACAGTTTATATAACAGTACATGAGCTATTTGATGTTACTTGGACGCAAAATAAATAACTCATAACAAAATATAACCTTTTATGAGGAGACATTTTTTTATCTTAAAATGGAAACACTGTTCATTATTGTTTATGTTAAAATCTAATACAATGGTCCTGAAACTTTTTCATTTTATTTCTCAGTTTAGAAGAAGGGACAGATATTATAGGAAAAAGCTCAGCTACTCTGAGGAAAAAGGCGATATATAGGTAACCCTGGGCATTTTACTGGGGCTAAGAAGGGACAGGTATTAGAGAAGATAGCACCAATTGAAAACGCTCTAACTGGCATCCCACCTAATGACATCTAATTAAGTGGCATCGTACCAAGGGACATTGCCCTAAGTAGAATCGTACCTAGTGGCATCGCCCTAAATGGTATAGTACCTAGTGACATCGCACTAAATGGAATCGTACCTAGTGGCATCGCCCTAAGTGGCATTGTACCTAATCTGGTACTGAATTCTGGCGTGGGGGGAGTTTTGCTTTTCAGCCTATATATAACGGCCTTTTTTTTTCTGTCTATCGATAGTGCAAACTGATTTTTATACTGGTAAAATTGTTCCTAGTTTTTAATCATTGCGAGATGAAAATAAAAGTATTGGGTTTCAGGACATCTTTAAATTTGGTTTTACAACGTCCCAAGTAATTGTTTTACGCAAATATCTTTTTATTTCGGTTTTGGAAAACTAGGAAAATTTTAGTCCAAAAAGGGAAATTTCAAGGGTAGGAAAGGGTAATTCCATTTTCGTGACCTGGCATCACCGAGCGGCTCGTCGAGAAAAGAACGGCGGCGGCGGCCAGGCTTGGAACAAGGACAGTAGATACATCCTTGCTTGGAAATAAGCGGTGGTCACTGGGTCAAAGATCAGTTTATTAATTGCTCGGACCAGTTTTTGTATCCAAAAGCTAGGGGTTCACTGGTCCAGTGTCCAGTTTAGTAATTCAAAAGTATCTACCGTATTATTAACCAACTGGTCTAAATAATTCATGAGTTGGGAGTCACTGGCCAAATAGACCAGTTTAGAAATAAACCTTATTTCCAAGCCTGGCGGCGGCACGCTGCAATTAAAATACACAATTGAGCGGCGTCGCGCCGAAAGTTAAAATAAATACCGGCGAGCCGCCATATCAACGGTGGCGTCGGTTTCACCTCGGAAGAGCGTAAAACAGCAGCGAAACCTAGATTCGTTAGCGAAAAAAGGCCTAATTTATGTAAAACTTATAAATATTAGATCCCTATACGAACTGGCGCCATCTTTGATTTCAAGGCACGACCAGGTCTATAATAATAATAATAATAATCAGCTAGGCTAATACCCAAGGCCTAAGTCATCATGCGACTTTTTTACAATGCGTAGGAGGGTGGTGGCTAGCCCTTCAAGCCACGTGAGCCAACAGCTATCTTATCGTTGCCGTTGAGCGAAAGGTTAGGTTTTTGCATATACAAATAACTGATTATCGAAGACAACTATCCTGTATTTTTAACCTAATTCAGCTAATCAAAATTGCTCAAGGATTTTTATTCGCTTTATCATAAAAATATTTTTTCCCTTGCAGCTGTTTTTTGCTTTATCAAATAAAATAACAGTTCTTTATTTTGTTTCCAGGTGACGTCACGGTGCTTTAAAAAAATCAAACAATCGCAACCGTCCACGGACGAAAACGAATTCAAACCTTTCGCGAAAACTGTTTGGAGAGTCTCGTTCGAATCGGTCCTCATTTTCCGGGTGTCGACGAAGAAGCAGCTTATCATATTTAATTGGAGAAATGACTTCAGCGACAAATGAAATTATTATCGATCCTAAATCGAAGAAAACGTATTTGAAAGGTAAGTTCTTAGGAAAGGTAAGTCTTTAGAGTTTTCCAATTGAAATTACTGGTAAGTCTAATTATCTTTCGCTTAAGAGAAGTTGGGGAATTTATCTATTTTTTATCTTTCGATTTTAAATTAACTTTTTTCACTTAATCTAAATTGAACTCTTAAATAAAGGTAAAACACGGCTAACCAAGTTTTTTTTTAAATATTTTTACTAAAATGTTGGCCGCACAAACTCATTTCTTGGCCAAGATTTGAGGGAAGGCCGGTTTTTGTGACCAAGGGTTAAGCGAAGCCGATATTGGCCGATTAGTTGATTGGCCGCGCCACCTTGGATTAAGAATTTGGAAATTCTTAATCCAAGACTTTAGAAGCTAGACCATACCCTTTTTTAAAGACGGTGGGTTAAGAGTGTAAACAAATAAAAAAACCATATTCAATTGGTGATAGAAAAGATGTATCACGTAAAATGAATATAAACATTAGGATATGCTCTTTAAAACTTTTTTCATGAAAAATTAGAATAAAATGGTATGACAGTGTACTGACCCGTTTTTTTACAAGGATTTTATATAAACTACTGTTACAGGGTTCGTACAGAACCTGGATTATCTGGAAAACCTGTATAAGTCGGGGATCTGTAAAATGGAGGTAAAATGTCAGGGATTTCAATAATCGTAGAAAGTCAGGGATGAGTCGGGGATTTTAGTTAGTCAACCAAATCACACAAAAAAGAATTTTAGACCTAAGATAATAAAAAAATGTCAAAAAATATAACCAAAAAGGTCAGGACTATGGGCAAAAATTGGTCAGGGATAACCTGGAAAAGTCAGGGATTTTAGATCAGAAATTTTCTTACGAACCCTGCTGTTATGATAGATGACTTTGTTAATATCGGCTGTACCCATATCGGTGCATCCCTAGAATTTCTACATGCATTGATTTTACTATACTAAAGTGAAACGGGTAGCCGTGACTACTGTCGGAGAAACAAGTGGCACCTAGGGCCGAGTAGTTAGCTCTTACAGATGGAAACTGCAGTGTGTAGCCTAATTTGGCTAACGCGTTAACCCTTGATTCACCTCGGCAACTCGCGTACATTGCCTACTTTCATTTGGCCATATAAATAAGTGAATTAATAACAGTGGCGTAACTAGGAACTCCGCCCCCCCCCCCCCCCCGCGAAAAACGACTCGGGGGCCCTTTCAAATAGCACAGATTTTAATCATAAACGTTTGGGGCCCCCTAGTTCTCGGGGGGCGCTATATACGCCACTGATTAATAAGACACTTAACAATGTGACGAACGCTCACAATTTTCTGAAATAAGTTAAAAAATGGCGGTTTTTCATTACTTATTCAGATTCGAAGTGTTCATTTTCATCGGCTTGTGCTTAATGCGACATTTACCGGGCGTCAAATTCAAAGTATTGCTAATGTTTCATGTATACAATTCCCATACATTCCCCACGAATTTCCACAAACCTGTTAAACGTGGTCCCCAACGAAAACATTCCAGAAAAACCTATATTTTTACCAATTTATAAAATCGATCTTGTATTGCGAATCAAAGTAGATAAAATTGTCTCCTATTTACCGACGTAACTGAAAAATCTAAATTTGAGGTATTTAACTGAATGTAGTAGCGTGACTTATACAAGTTACAAACAATCGTCTGCAGAACGTTGACTGCAGCAGCATTGGCTTCAAGGACTATGAGACTAGAGTCAATAGGTGTTTTTTTTTCTCCTGTTCTGGTTTTTTTGAGCAAGCTAAAAAGTGTAGCCCTATGACGTCATTTTACTCCAATTCTGTCTTGACGAGTTTGAGTAAGAAGAGCGTAGTTATAGGTTAAAGGTTCTTTATTGGCATAGTAGCCGTAGTTTTGTCTTAAGATGGCGGCAGGTGGTGAGGTCATCAATATGTGGCTCATTTTTCTCATTTATTTTATAATAATCAGCTAAGCTAGTAGTGGTACAATGAGAGAACTATATCGCGTGGTGGAGGTGTGGTGGAGGCGTGGTGGAGGTGTTGTGGAGGTGTGGTGGAGGTGTATGTTAAATTTGCATAGATCTTTGCTGGATGAGAGTTCTAAATAAGGAATGGCGGAGGTGTACGTTAAATTTACATTCGAATTTTTTGCTGGATGAGAGTTCTAAATCAGGAATGGTTGAGAGTTAAATTTCGATAGAGCTGGGTGATAGTTCGAGACTATAGAGATGAGTTTATAAGATAAGAACTTGATATCGCGCGTGTGTATTTACTACGAGATAATACCGATATATAAGACGCGTCGGGAGAGACAATCATCTGTCAATTTGTGGAATAAACGAAACACGGCTCCACGTAACAACTCTAAAGATCTAGTCCAACAATGGAGATCAAAGACTGTTACTTAATTTTCTCTCAGATATTCAGAAAAATTAACATTTACCTATATACAATGATCAATGGGATTACGTTATATTTGACGCTACCGATTCCCTAAAACAATATGTTAGGTCTTTTCTTTCATGGTGGAGGTGATTTAAGTGATTTTCATCCCTACATGGATGTGCTGAAATTTTATCCTAACAAGATGTACCCATCATGCATTTACCGCCAAATTTGAAATCCGTTTTTAACGTTTGGATGAATTCGTGTTTGAATAATATAATGTTGCTAATAATATGCAATGCAAAAAAAAACTTGATAAAAAACTAATAAAATTGATTACACTAATGCCCCGATTCTCATTATCCATTATGGATTTAAGCTTGTAGCCGGGTCAACCCAATGCGGGAAGTCATTCCTGGTAGGGAAGTTGATTCAACATAGGAAGACCTGCATATCCCCTCCTCCAGAGAGGATAATATGGTGTTATACCGAGTATCAACCGAAACTTTTTCAATCCATATTAGAACATACACCCTCAGTCGAGTTTCACGCAGGGCTACTCAACGTTAATATATTAAATTCTCAAATTAGGAATTTAGTTATTTTAGACGATTTATTATGCGAGATATCTAATAATAAAGACGTAACTAATTTATTTATTCGTGGATCTCATCACAGAAACACATCCGTGCTAATTCTAATGCAAAATCTTTATTACCCTGAGAAAGAAATAAGAACTTTAAATTTAAATGCACATTATCTGTTTATTTTTAAATCACCACGTGACAAATCAACAATTTACCATCTCGCGAGACAAATATCTCCAACCAATAGTAAATACGTTATAGACGCGTTCCAACAAGCCACGCCACGGAAATTTGGGTATTTATTAGTTGACTTGAAACCTCACACCTCAGATCAGTATTTACTACGAACGGGTTTAATACCTGGTGAAGAAGCAGCGGTCTTTATCCCCAAATGAAGTGTATTATAGACAGTTATCAACACTCGTAAGAGTTTCAGTTACTAACATCGAAGATATCGGTTGCACTAAATTATCATAACTAGAAGATATTCCAAGACTGTTCATTACGTTTAAAGAAAGGTTAAGAAAAATCTCTAAATGTAGGCCTCCAAACGGGTAAGGGAAAACATAGACTTTCTACGTTTCCTAACATCCTGCAATCCAAATCAAAGAAAGACAGCCATTAAGTACGCCAGTAAGGAAGCTATATTGGCCCTTGTTGAATGTTGTATAAATGTATTACACGGAACAATTGAACTGTCAGAACGTCATCGTAAGCGGCTAAAGAAACATAGCACAGTTATACGAAACGTGCCAAAGGAGAACGTTATATCAAAACGACGAAAGATTCTGGTACAAAAGGGCGGTTTTCTACCATTTTTATTAGCACCGCTGTTATCTATCGTTAGCTCAGTCGCGGGAAGTGCAATAAGTCGAGCTATAAACCGATAATGGCTCGAAAAATGCTTATAGTACCTGAAGATGTATTGGAGAGATTAAAAAACACTACACCACCCAAAACTGTGGAAACACCTATATCTCAAAAAGAGAAGACACTCGATGATGAAATGAAATCCATTCTAGATAATCCAGATTTAAACGAATCAGAGAAATTAGCATTATACAATCAAACTCTTCAACGACGTCTAACATTCATACGTAAAGAGCAAATCACTCCCGATATTGATAACTCTGGACAGCCTAAGACCTAGTTCGCTCAAATATCTTATTCTCTACCTGCAACTTCTGTTAGTGATGCAATTGCGCTATACCGAGCGACTATGGAAGATCCGAGATATATTAGATGGGCTAACTCAGGAGAGCTTTCTATTCGTGGGCAGGTGATTGGAGGATCTAATATAATCGATCTCTTGTATGATGCTGTGAGAAAAACACCTGGAACGGCCATCGATCCTTTAGGAGTTACAGTTTTACGAGGGTGTTCATAAGTCAAATATTTCAAAACGTTTAATTAAAAATCCTGTAAGATTGGCATTGTTAAAAACATTCGCCGTATTTCATACACCGCCAAGTAGTTCAACGTTATCTTCATCTTCACCTAGTCCTCTAAGACCTTGGATACATACTAAATAAAATATATTAACCGGATAATGGAAGGTTGTACAGAAACTGTCTCTTTAGGACTTTTAGCCTATTTATCACAATTATTTTCAAAATCACCGAAAATTATCACAGCTGTATTAATTAACATAGTTATTATAATATTAGAATTGTTTAATTTCCTTTTTGGAGTTACATACCATTACATCAAAATATTACCCGATATGGAGAAAGAACTTGAGAAAATCTATACTAATCCCGCAGACCCAGGGTCATTCGCTGGAGTTCGAACGCTCTATAATTCAGCTCGACATAAAGGTTTAAAGGTTTCATTGGAAAAAGGAAAACAATTTCTAATAAAGCAGGATACATATACGCTGCATAAACCTGCTAGAAGACGATTCAAACGAAATCGAACTATTGTTTATGGAATTGACGAACAGTGGCAAGCGGCAGATTTTCAGAAGCTGTCTAAAAATAATTCAGGATTCCGCTACGTATTATGTATTATTGACATATTTAGCAAATACGCTATGGCTGTAGCGGTTAAAAATAAGAAAGGTGTAACAATTTTAGAAGCGTTACGTAACGTTTTTGAAAAAGGCCGTCAACCGAAAAGAATTCAAAGTGATCATGGAAACGAATTTGTCTGTCAAGAAGTGCAGAGTGAAATAGAAAGAAGGAACATTAAATTTTTCGCTAACCGATCGGAAATGAAAGCGTCCATTATTGAAAGATTCATTAGAAGTTTTAAATCTCGTTTATATCGCTATTTCACGCAGAATAACACCCTTAAATATATCGACGTTTTATATGATATTATAAACGCTTATAACAATAGTTATCACAGATCAATTAAATGTAAGCCTGTGGAAGTTACTCTAGATAACTCTGCTAAAATATGGAACAATCTTTACGGTTCGGTAAATTTTTCTCCTCCGTTAACATACGCGTTTGAAATTGGAGATATTTGTAGAATAAGTAGAAATTTATCAATTTTCGATAAGAAATATAACCCGAATTTTACTACAGAATTATTTAAAATAGCTGAGAGACTACCACGTGACCCACCTGTATATAAGCTGATGGATTTAAATTCTAACGCCATTTTAGGAGTATTCTATCGCGAGGAGGTTCAGATTGTTGGTCGAGATTTAAAAGACTGTTACTTCACAATCGAAAAAGTAATAAAAAAGAGGAAAAAATCGGACGGCCGCGTAGAACTGTATGTCAAGTGGCAAGATTACGACCCTACATTTAATTCTTGGATACAAGAAGTGGATTTAAAATGAGTTTTTACGTAACGCTACCTTCAGATTCCTCGTCATTATATTACCAAGATAATAGCGTTGGTAAATTTCGAACGTATTTAGCTGAACCGTTAAGATTTGAGGAACAGTACGAAGTTGGTTAAGCGGAAATAAGCTATCCTCGGATATGGCATAACGTTCGAAAACCTAATCTATTGGTTATTAAAGACCCTCTCGAATATGATAAAATGGCCAATAACCCTCTAGTTAAAGACCCTCACGAATATGATAAAATAATTGAAGTTCCCGCGGGTTTTTATAAAACTCCGGAAGAACTATTACATGTTATGAACATCCACAACCAAGAAGAACAAGTTACATTCGCTTATTTAAATTATTCTAATCGAATTAAAGTTAAATTGCAACCGAAAATCAGAGCTGTAATTGGCCCCAATCTATCGATTTTACTAGGTTTTAAGGATAGAAGAGATAATGATTTCACCATTTTAAATTCAATGATAACCCCCTACCCAGTTGATATGGACGCTGGGTTTCATTCCTTATTCGTTAATTCTGATCTGGTTGAAAATAGCGTTGTCGGAGATAGTTTAGCACCTCTATTAAGAATCATAAGCCTCGAAGGGAAAGCCGAGTCTAACGGGAAAACGGTTACAAAAATATTTTCACAACCTCATTACCTACCAGTCGTGTGTAATAATATTAAGACTATAGAGATTAATATAACAGATGATTTAGGTGAGCCAATACAGTTTCATAGTGGAAAAGCTCACGTTGTATTACATTTTAAACCCCGTAAAATGTGGACTTCACTATAAACCTTTAATCATTCAGGACACACCCTCATTCTAGCTTAAGAGAGCGAACAGTTAACATCATGAGGTCTGAATATTCACCTTCAAGAACTGATTATGAAAGTTACTATTTAAACCAGGTTGGTTTCGGTGGAATACCTGTATATAGAGGTTCAGCCGTGCAAAGAGGACATGGACTAGGAAATATATTATCTTCAGCGTTTAGATTCGCGGTACCTTAACTGAAGAAAGGCGCTTCTTACTTAGGAAAAAAACTTTTAAGTACCGGAGCGAAAGTAGCTACCGATGTTGTTAGCGCATTCTATTAACGGAAAGGAAACTCTAGCTTCAGCAGCTGATGAAGCCATGAGATTAACATCTTCAGCTACGGATCATATTAAAAGAATGACAGGTTCCGGAAATAAAAGGAAACGAATTCAGTCGAAAAGCGGCATTTCAACAGCAGGCGAGATAGTGAAAGGACGGTTCCCTAAACGTTCCGATATATTCTCATAATGTCCCTTTTACACCCGCACTCAGTTGAGTGTATAAATTCCGAGCTAGATTTGTTTCAAGTACCTATGACACAATCTTCGATTATTAGTGGTGAATGGGTTGAGTATAATCCAATATCAAATATAGTTGATAACGCCTCAATTAAATTTTCTATCAACGGTAACTCTGAAACGTATATAGACCTTTCACAAACTTTGTTGCACGTTCGAGTTAAGGTAACTAAGGATAATGGTGAACTACCACAGCCTGCTGTTCCAGGTGTTGCGGTTGGTGCAGCGGGAACTCCAGCCGATAATATCGCCCCCGAGAACTTGTTTCTTCATTCGCTTTTTAGCGACGTTCATTTATTTCTCAATGAAAGATCAGTAACACCTTCCAGTCAAAATTACGCTTATAAAAGTATGATACAAACTCTATTAACGTTCGGAGATTCGGCGAAAAAAAGTTACTTAACAAGTTCACTTTTCTATCGGGATACGCCTGGAAAGTTCGATTCGTTTTTTGATAACGATGGTTTCTCTAAACGGGGGAGTTTAGCGCAAAAAGGGGTGATTGACTTGTTAGGCGTAGTCCATACTGATTTATGTCAACAACCATGTTTTTTATTAAATATGGTTGATTTGAAATTTAAATTCGATAAAAATAGAGCAGCTTTTTGCGTTCACTCCGACGTAAAATGTGAAGTGGAGATTTTATCAGCTTCCCTTTATCTATAAACAGGTGTAAAGGAATAGAAATGTATAATATTGTGTCTAGGTTTAAGAAAGATAAAAATTTAAACGATAAAATGATTAAAGAGTTTATGTATAAAAAGTATTCAATAAAATAATTTCTTTAAAGCAAATTGTTACTATTCTTGAAAAACAAAAACCATACAAAACCTTATTTTTATTTTGTATATACAAATATACCACCATAAAACACAATAATTTATTTATTTATTAATGCAAATATCTGAAGTCACTCTTACTGTATGTTTAAAACAATAACAATGGATTTTATAGTAAAAATAAAATTTATTCACATATTTTCAGACAATTAACAAGATTTTTCTAAATTTTCTGAATCTTCGGCGGGAGTTTCCATACCGTTATTGTGAATGATTTGATTATTCTTACAATATTCTTGATAATATACCAAAGCTTTCAGCTGTTCATCATTCGGCATTTTTAAATCTGGTGGAAAAACAACGTTAGATGTCATTAGCGAATCAAGAGTTTTTTTTTTGGCTGCTGTTAGCTCGGACGCTGTTTCCATATTTTTAATTTTATCACGTTTGGACGGCTTTTGACATCTGACAATAAACTCGTTAAGATAATCAATAATTTGATCATCTATAGCTTCATCTTCAGCTATATAATGCAAATGTTCACTTGTCGAACAATCGCACACTTCATCATCCGATGATTCATTTATTTTATTTCAAGATAAATGACTTAGTAGATGAACTTTAAGTCCTCTCGTGGTTAGGTATATTTTCTCACATATCCAGCATTTCACCCTAAACGGGTACCGTCCACAGATATCATTAAAATAGTGATTGCGGCATGGTGGATCAAAATAACACGACTTAGTGGTGAGCGAATCACACTTAATCTCCGGTTTTCCCATGAAGAGTTTCACATTTTAGTCGGTTAGAGTTATCCCACTTCCGCCATCCAACACTCCTAGTCTTATTTCGCATTCCGCCGTGATAGTAACGCCTTTAGCTCGAGATTCTGGAAACGCTTTGAGGTCAGCCCTAAAATAAAGGATACCAGTTATTAATAACTTATAAAAATTATAGATATAGAGCGTTGATTTACTTACATTGTTCAGCTTTCGGAGATTTAAGCGAAAATATACCAAACATCGATCTTATATAGGGTGGTCATAAATAAATGTGATGACAATTTACAATAACTTATGATAAATAGTTCTCATCAGCATCGTCTTTTTAAGATATACCGAATTTACACACATCTCCACCTCATTTTTTAGGGTAAATATTCCGATATTGTCGATAAGGTTTTTAATCTCAACTTAAGATATTCCACTTGAGTCAACCTGATCTTGGACACGTGCGTTTATACACGATACAACAAAAATTCCAATACATTCGCCACCTATTCCACCTACTATTACTAAAAAACTTAAAATTTTAACATACAACACTACTTAATAAACAAGCCGGACACAAATGAATAATGTTTTACACCCACCGTATGCGGAAAACGCGCCCATATGCTGAAAATATCGCGGAAAACGCGCTCGTGTGTGGAAAATATCGCGGAAAACGCGTTCGCGTGCGGAAAATATCGCGGAAAACGCGTTTGTGCTCGAAAAAATCTTCCGCCAAAATCATATGCTCAGTCAAACCTCAATCCCACCTCCACCATGGAAGAAAAGACCTAACATATTGTTTTAAGGAATCGGTCGCGTCAAATATAATGTAATCCCATCCCATTGATCAATGTATATAGGTATAAATGTTAATTTTTCTGAATCTCTGAGAGAAAATTAAGTAACAGTCTTCAATCTCCATTGTTCGACTAGATCTTTAGAGTTGTTACGTGGAGCCGTGTTTCGTTTATTCCACAAATTGACAGATGATTGTCTCTCCCGACGCGTCTTATATATCGGTATTATCTCGTAGTAAATACACACGCGCGATATCAAGTTCTTATCTTATAAACTTATCTCTATAGTCTCGAACTATCACCCAGCTCTATCGAAATTTAACTCTCAACCATTCCTGATTTAGAACTCTCATCCCGCAAAACTCTATGCAAATTTAACATACACCTCCACCACGCGATATAGTTATCTCATTGTACCACTACTTAAGCTAATGCCCAAGGCAATACCTTAGGCTTAAGTCATCAAGCAACTTTTAAAGCTATTAAATAGCATTTAACAATTGGATTTTGGTTGTTAAAAGCTTGCCCCATGTGAAGACATTCAAAACCCGTCATGTTTTCGTGAAACTAAATTTAAGCAGTTAAATGTTTTTATATAAACAGACGACAAACCAAGGTAACTCCCTCTACTCCTTCGTTCGAGGAGGAGTAAAAAGTGTAACCTTAGAGCGCTGGCACAAGCAAAAAAAAATTCGGGACAGGGTAAATCTTACCGCGAGAATAGGCGATTAAAACGTTTTTATGGTAGAAAGTTAACACCTTTTGTCCTCGGACAGACGAATAAAAACCACCTTTTAGACTAAATGTAGACAGAGTAGCATACACAGACTGCCAGAAAGTTTGTAAAATTATTTTTAAGCGATCTATGCACTTCTTTCTTTTTAGATTTTAATTTCAGTACTCCTCGTGAGAAAAAAACCCGATGATTTTAAATTTTCAACCTATAAGTTTTTCGTCATAATGACGTCGTAAGTTGTTGATTGTTTTAATTTTTGTCATCGGTCACTCGGTGTGTTTTTTTAATGGCGTTGAATTTTTTTCCATGGCGGAAAATCTAAGAAAGCGAAAACTACTTTATTTAAATGAAAATGAACTTCTACTTAAATAGTGTAGATTTTAGTGGCAGTCAATCGCTTTAAAAAGAAAACGGCGCTATTATTGCTACAATGCTAGAAAATAAGCACTTCGCTCCAATAAACAATGTGCAAATGAACTTCTCTTGCCAAATATATTGTAGGTTTACCTTGGTCGACGGATACGGGTCATTCACATTCCTAGATTTTGTCAGTAATGACGTCAGTCATCGGAAAAACCGACTCTTCAAGATGGTGATTTTCTTTATTTTATTGCATTATTCGTATTTCATTTTGCATTTTTATATGTAAAACAAAAATTTCAATTAGTTTATTATGTTTTAAGACCAGTTTAATTTAAATGGTCATGGTATCGTATGAATCTGTCATTCCCCGTGGTAGTTCAGAATTTTGTCAGAATTTTCGTTCACGATAAGAGACTACTAACAAAGGATTACGTGGTTCTTCTATGCTGTTACCTCTGACCCTTTGTGGTTATAAATTTAACCTGCTCTTAAGCCACGCCGTTACCGTTTAAATCTAGTGCGGATTCAAACTTACAGGGCGCTAGTATATTATAAGCTTATGAGAACACTAATGCTGACGCGGAAATGGTTTTCGTCCTTAAATGTAGGTTTAGGATTTAAATATTGAAAATAATAATAATAATACAATTATTACAATTTTCCATTTTCTATTTTGTTTACCACACAATTTACCCCCTGTTACATAGCCAGCGTTCTGAAGTGGTAAGTCTCTGTGGTATAAAGCAACCGTGTTTTAAAACTTGACCAAGAAAAAGTGTTATAAAATAATAATTATATAAAATAATTAATCCTTTAACCCGGAGTAACTTGATATCCAACTCGTGTTTACCAATGTTTTTCAAATATGTTGACTTCGCGGAGCTTGAGAACAAAAATGCAACAAGTTTCTGAATAAATCTTTGCGTCTTTTTAGGGGGGTTTTGTAAAATGCTACGAATTGCAAGATATGAAGACCAAAGAAGTATTTGCTGTGAAAATTGTGACGAAATCATCTTTAGCAACACCTCATCAGAAAGAGAAAGTGCGGGATTAGTGACTTTACTAGTTTAACGATTAAATCTAAGCATTAGTTAATTTATTTTAATATTAAAACCGTGACTAGATTGTTCAAGAGATAGATATCCATCGAAGCTTGGATCACGAGTACGTTGTTCGCTTTCACGCGTTTTTTCAAGATTCGGAAAATGTCTACATTCTTCTTGAGATATGCCGAAGACGGGTAACTATAAATTCTATTATTACCAATAACGTCATGGTCTAAATAAAGTTAAAAATATTTTTCTAGTCACTGATGGAGATACACAAGCGAAGACGATGTTTATCAGAAAACGAAACCCGGTACTTCATAAGACAGATTGCTTTAGGCTGTCAATATTTGCACGAGCACAAAATCATTCACAGAGATTTGAAACTAGGAAACCTGTTTCTCAGCGAAAACATGGAGATCAAAGTTAGAGCACGATGGAGAGAGGAAAAAGTAATCTTAATAAAGTTTTGCGTAATTGCTTGACTTAAGATCGTGTAATGTTTCAGGACCCTTTGTGGTACACCAAATTATATTGCTCCTGAAATATTGAGTAAAAAAGGGCACAGTTTCGAAATAGATGCGTGGTCTCTGGGATGCATTTTAAACACTCTCTTAGCTGGGAGGCCTCCTTTCGAAACCAGCTGCCTGAAAGACACTTACGCCTTGATCAAGCAAAATCCCCAAGGCGGCTAAAACACTGATTTGCAAGTTGCTACAGGGTGATCATAAGCAAAGGCCTTCCATGGTTGGTGTTCTGCAAGACGAATTCCTCACTCAAGGATATATTCCATCGAGGCTTCTAGTTTCCTGTCTTTCCACCGCTCCTAGGATCGATGACAGTGTATGGAACGTAGTAAGCGTGATTGACCCTTCACGCAAACCCCTCACTGATTTGAACAGAGTTGCCAACTCGGCCAAAGCTACCGCGAACACCTCTCCGAAAAAAGAAGTGGCCAAAGATATGCCAAATGACTATCATCTTACCGATCTGCTCAATTTTCTCCAAACAGTGATTGACAGCAAGCCATCTGAGAAATCCCTCATTTCCGAAGGTAGTTTTTCTAAGTAACTTAAATAAACACAGTTAAATTCAAACCTATCAATTAACGATTATAGGACGCCTAAGATCCCACCTCCATTCCAGTATTCTGGGTGAGTAAATGGGTGGACTACACTGATAAATATGGTCTGGGATACCAACTGTGCGACAACAGCGTCGGGGTGTTATTTAACGATAACACCCGAATTATTCAACTGGAAGATGGACTGTAAGTGACTCTGCATTTAGCTGAGAGAGCGTCGAAGCATACTTATAAAAAATATTTATTTAATTTGCAGTCACGTTCATTACATTGATAAGGATATGACCGAAAATTACCACACGATGAAAGAATACCCAGATTCGTTGACAAAGAAAGTTACGTTGTTGAACTACTTTAAAGATTACATGAATGAACATCTCTTGAAAGCTGGAGAGATTGTACCGCCAAGAGACGGGGATGAATTCATCCGGTTGCCTTACTTAAAAGCGTGGTTCCGCACTAGAATGGCCATCGTCATGCATTTGACTAATGGAACCTTACAAGTAAGCTCTTTGTTATTATATAAATGAAAAGAACTAAATATTCGTTTTGAATGCTTTCAGTTAAATTTCTACAATGATCACACGAAGGTGATTCTGTGTCCTATGATGGAAGCAGTTACGTATATTAACGAGAAGAAGGAATTTAATACTTATAAACTGCAAGTGATTCGTCAATCGGGTTGCAACAAGCAGCTGGCATCTCGGTTAAGATACGCCAAGGTGATGGTTGAGAAACTGTTCCCCTAAAGTTACCATCAGAGTTAAAATATCAATAAAAACAGAAGCGCATTAACTGCGTCTGCTTAGGCATTTTAATATGCTAGTTGAAATTTGTTTACTGTTGTGTAAGATATTTTAATTTTTTATAGTTCTGTTTCACTTATTTTTAAATTTGATTGCTTGCAATTAAAAGTTTCTTTTAACATTTACGTGCAATTTCAATTTATTTAACATTTTAAATGTGAAATATTATTTTACTACTTCAGGTGTATAATAAAAAATTTACTTATTTTGATTTTGGATGTTCGTTTTTATTGCAGAAAAGCTTGCTTTGTTTTACTGCTCGTAATGAGTGGTAACTGAAAGAATAAAATAAGTTTACCATAAATTTATAATACTCTTACTACATCTATCTAGACCAATAAAATGAAATGGGCACCTACGCGGGTTCGCCGCAGAATCCGTTGGGAACGAGCTTCCCTTCAATCGCGGATGTGTACACAACAATGCGGTTAAAATTTAGTATATTAGTATTATCTATTGCGTAGGCTGTCCTTAAGCCGTGGCCCTTAGCGGGTCAGAGTGTGCAATAACTGGTGGCTTTACCGGGGAGTCGGGGTCCGGCTCTTGTAACCCAGAAGGTTACAACTTCGACAGCGATCCAACAACATAATCAACATTGAAAATATATTTAATTAAAGGCCGGTTTAAGAAAACCAAATTCCTAGGACAACTTGGCAAGTGGTTTTAAGAATATCCTTTTTTAAACGCTTAAGCCCTTAAAAAGCTATTTGCGTTATAAATTGTTTATAATAGTTGTTACCACATTTTAAAACCAGCCATTAATTAAATATATGTTGTTGGATCGCTGAAGTTGCGTTGTAAATAATCGCTTGATGCATTTTAGGTGTTTCCTAGTTTCGACGAAAGTTTGTAAACGCGATAACTTCTCAACCGTTGGTTGTAGAGGGATAATTTTTCCACTTTCTAAATATGAACCGACCATTGTGAATTCAAGTGCCGTAGAACCAATATTTAAAAAGTGGTCAAAAATGAGTTTTGACGGTTCCCGCCAAACTATTAATTTTGGCCGACGAATCGGATAAATAACGAAAGATATTGAAAAATAAATAATAGTTGCAATTGGTTTCATCGATCTATCTATTATAGTTTTCTAGCAGAAGTAAAAAGAGGGAGAAAAAGAAAAAAAAAGCTTTTCAACAAGCAAAGACATCCATGAAAAACTCAAAAATGCTTGTGCATTATGACATTGATAAAGAAGTTTTTCTTTCTTGTGATGCTTCTCCGTATGGATTAGGAGCCGTCATATCTCATATGGTTACAGATTCAAATGGTGACAAAGAAGAACGTCCAATAGCTTTTGCGTCCCGTAGTTTGACCGCTGCTGAAAAAAATTATTCCCAATTGGAAAGAGAAGCGCTTGCAATAATTTTTGCAGTAACAAAATTTAAAGACTATCTTTATGGAAAAAAATTCACCCTAATGACTGACCATACACCATTAGTTTCACTATTAGCACCACATAAACCAGTACCTCCAATGGCTGCGGCACGAATACAGAGATGGGCACTAGTGTTGTCTGCTTTTCAATATGATATAAAATTCAAAAAGGGTTCATTAAACCAGAACGCTGATGCCTTAAGTAGATTACCATTACCTCACACAGCCACAAAAACTCCGGTACCAGCCGAATATGTATTGTTGCTGAAGAGCATTGATGAGACTCCTATCACCAGTCAGAAATTGGACAAATTAACCACATTGGATCCTGTTTTGAACCAAGTACTACAAGGAGATCTGGAAGTTTATCGAAAAAGACAAAATGAACTCTCAAACTTTAACAACGTGTTGTTTTTGGGAAATCGCATCGTAATTCCACAATCATGTCAACCACAGATTTTAAACGAACTCCATGAGACCCACCAGGGTATCGTGAAAATGAAATCTTTGGCTCGTTCTCGTTTATGGTGGCGTGGAATTGATCACGACATTGAAGATTTTGTAAAAAGATGTGTTATTTGTCAAGAGCATTCCCCGATTCCCCCCACAGTTTTTCACGCATGGCCAGCAAGTAAACAACCATGGCAAAGAGTCCACGCGGATTTGGCTGGGCCAATTGAGGGGCGATATTTATTGATTGTTGTTGATTCTTACAGCAAGTGGATAGAAGTGGATGTAACGCGCTCGACTTCAACCGACGCTGTTACGAACTGTTTACGCAACCATCTTGCACGCTTTGGTATCATTCTCACTTTAGTGACAGATAATGGTACTAGTTTCACTAGCCAAGAATTCCAGAACTTTGTAAAGTCTAATGGAATAAATCACGTGACAACTCCTCCATACCATCCACAGTCCAATGGACAAGCTGAGAGATCAGTACGTACAATCAAGAACAAATTAAAGAAGATTTCTGGAGGAATTACAGATGAAATTGAAATATTAAATGCTGGATTGGAACAGTTTCCATCAGGAAGTTTGGAAACGCGACTAGCTCGCATATTAATGAGTTATCGCCGCACACCTTTAAACTCAGGGAAATCTCCAGCAGAGTTGATGTTCGGGAGAAATATAATAACAAGAATTGATCTCTGTCATCCTACTTTGAGATCCACAAATGAAGTGAATCAGAAAATAAATTCAAGCAAACCATTTTCTGATAACCAATTACCCACTTCCGATCTAAACAAACCTAAATTTGCCTTACAAGATTTAGTTTATGTCAAGAATTATGGACGAGGATCTAAATGGCGAACTGGCCGTATTAAGAAACATCTAGGAAAAATGATGTATGAAGTTGAAACGGTTTTTGGCATTGCCCGACGACATCAAAATCAGTTACGTTTGTGACTCCAACCTGTACATGTACCAATCATTCCTAATGCTGATGGCACGAACATACCTCAAACTCCTCAGTTTGATAGTAGAGAGGAAAGAAATGAAGATGACAATAATAAGGTTTTTAATTGGATACCACAAACAATTAGATCAACAGTTCCTGTTGTTCCACCACTAATGACTCCGCTAAAAACCCTACCAACAGCTATTCCGCGGAACATATCCACTACACATTCAAGGACTGGATCAATACAACAAAACCAGAGACTGACTTGGCAAAATCATGCAATGACAGGATCGAGACCACGAAACCAGACGTGCGGAACTATTCAACAGCGCTTAAATTTCTTACCGCAAGGACTCATTCAGTCGACTCCAAGAATCAATCCAACTCCGGAAGCAAGCGTTAGATCATCTCAACAGATTCCGATTGTTCCGACTCCAACTGAGAAATGTCCACAACGACCAACACGCAAGATACAGAAGCCAACAAGATTCCGTTAAATTTAAGATTTGTATTATTTAACTATCTTGTTTAAGCATAAACCAAAAATTTTAAAGAGACAGTAATATTGTATAGATTTATATTACTAGATGGCGCTATAAGATGAGGGCTATCTAGATGGCAGGAGTTCTAAGTTAGAACTAGAATAAGCAACTGTGAATATGTCAGGATAAATAAATAGAATTATTTAATAAACTATAAATGTCTATTCTTGCCAATTGACAAACACAATATTTTCCAACGTTCTTCTATGTTGGCCTTTAATAACGTTTCACACTTGAAAACTAGATGCGTTTCCTTGCAGATAGGACATACATCTTGGGTAGCTTCATGATGAGGTTTAGTGTTCTTCTTGGAAAGGATGTCATTTGGTTTGTCCTTTGAATTTGTGAATTGGTTGAAGTGCCCGTGCCCGTTGCTCCAGGAATTTTACCAGCTCTTGGAAGTCTGGTCAGTTAGTGCCTTTGAGTGATAACTCCCATTGCTTCCGTGATTCGGCGTCCAACTTTTCTTTAACTATGTGTAAAAGGATTGCATACCACTGGTCCACTGGTTCGATAAGGACTTTTAATGCTCATATGCACCCCGTGAGACTTCGTATTGCCGATGACGATTCCTCCTTGACTGCTGGCTGGTTAAATAGGCGTTTGAGATTAGCATCTATAAGTTCTCTCGTGTTGTTGTATCTTCTTAAGAGAATGTCCCAGGCCTCAGCGTAATTCCCATTAGCGACTGGTATGGATTGGATAAGCAGGGCAGCTTCTCCTCTTAGTGAAGTCTTCAAATATTGTAGTTTCTGTGCGCCAGATACTGCAGAATTGTGGACAGCGGCAGTGAAGAGGTCGTGAAACGTGAACCATTCTACGTAACTCCCGCTGAAGACAGGTAACTCCAGCCTAGGTAGCTCGACGTCAGCAGTTGCCTGGAATGTTGTATTTGTTGCCGCCTGTTGACTGATCAACTCTTTAAAGAAAAAGGATATTATTTCCCCTCTATCGATGAGTATGCTGTACTCCAAATCGTTAGCGTCAAAATTATCGCTACCGCCTTCCTCTACAATTGAATGCTGCAGCTCTTCTAGCTCATACTGATGTATCTCAGCCTTGTCATGGTACTTCTGTACAGCGATCCCAGATAAAGGAGTTACCTTGCGTTTCTTAATAATCTCCTCTAGTCTTGTTAATTGCCCCTTGATGGCTCGTCTTTTGTTCAGAAGGACCTCCATTATGGAGTCGTAGCTTGCTTCCTATGACAGATACTACCAGGACCAAACTGACACTCACGACAATAATCGAATCCCCTTGGTTGAGCTGTAAAATCAACTGATGTGACGGAGATCCGGCTCGACGGACCAAAATGAATATCGTGACAGTAAGGGAAACTATTTTATTTGTGCTAATAAATGGCTTAATTACATCGCTATAGTTTCAGATAGATCGGAATCGAAATACAAATTTACCACAATTACTTTCGTTTATATACTGAACAATAATATAAAAAACTCTTAAAAAACACTTATCGAAGAGAGAGATAACGTTTAATGTCTGAACATGTCTAGTTTTGGGAAAATGTCTATTTTTGGGTAAGTACCTATTTTTGGGTAAGTACCTATTTTTGGGTAAATGTCTATATTTGGGTAAATGTCTAATTTTTGGTAAATGTCTACTTTTGGTTAAATTCTAATTTTGGGTAAATGTCCAATTTTGGGTAAATGTCCAATTTTGGGTAAATGTCCAATTTTGGGTAAATGTCCAATTTTGGGTTAATGTCCAATTTTGGGTTAATGTCCAATTTTGAATTTGGGTAAGTATTTGAATTTGGGTAAGTATTTGAATTTGGGTAAGTATTTGAATTTGGGTAAGTATTTGAATTTGGGTAAGTATTTGAATTTGGGTAAGTATTTGAATTTGGGTAAGTATTTGAATTTGGGTAAGTATTTGAATTTGGGTAAGTATTTGAATTTGGGTAAGTATTTGAATTTGGGTAAGTATTTGAATTTGGGTAAGTATTTGAATTTGGGTAAGTATTTGAATTTGGGTAAGTATTTGAATTTGGGTAAGTATTTGAATTTGGGTAAGTATTTGAATTTGGGTAAGTATTTGAATTTGGGTAAGTATTGGAATTTGGGTAAGTATTGGAATTTGGGTAAGTATTGGAATTTGGGTAAGTATTGGAATTTGGGTAAGTATTGGAATTTGGGTAAGTATTGGAATTTGGGTAAGTATTGGAATTTGGGTAAGTATTGGAATTTGGGTAAGTATTGGAATTTGGGTAAGTATTGGAATTTGGGTAAGTATTGGAATTTGGGTAAGTATTGGAATTTGGGTAAGTATTGGAATTTGGGTAAGTATTGGAATTTGGGTAAGTATTGGAATTTGGGTAAGTATTGGAATTTGGGTAAGTATTGGAATTTGGGTAAGTATTGGAATTTGGGTAAGTATTGGAATTTGGGTAAGTATTGGAATTTGGGTAAGTATTGGAATTTGGGTAAGTATTGGAATTTGGGTAAGTATTGGAATTTGGGTAAGTATTGGAATTTGGGTAAGTATTGGAATTTGGGTAAGTATTTGAATTTGGGTAAGTATTTGAATTTGGGTAAGTATTTGAATTTGGGTAAGTATTTGAATTTGGGTAAGTATTTGAATTTGGGTAAGTATTTGAATTTGGGTAAGTATTTGAATTTGGGTAAGTATTTGAATTTGGGTAAGTATTTGAATTTGGGTAAGTATTTGAATTTGGGTAAGTATTTGAATTTGGGTAAGTATTTGAATTTGGGTAAGTATTTGAATTTGGGTAAGTATTTGAATTTGGGTAAGTATTTGAATTTGGGTAAGTATTTGAATTTGGGTAAGTATTTGAATTTGGGTAAGTATTTGAATTTGGGTAAGTATTTGAATTTGGGTAAGTATTTGAATTTGGGTAAGTATTTGAATTTGGGTAAGTATTTGAATTTGGGTAAGTATTTGAATTTGGGTAAGTATTTGAATTTGGGTAAGTATTTGAATTTGGGTAAGTATTTGAATTTGGGTAAGTATTTGAATTTGGGTAAGTATTTGAATTTGGGTAAGTATTTGAATTTGGGTAAGTATTTGAATTTGGGTAAGTATTTGAATTTGGGTAAGTATTTGAATTTGGGTAAGTATTTGAATTTGGGTAAGTATTTGAATTTGGGTAAGTATTTGAATTTGGGTAAGTATTTGAATTTGGGTAAGTATTTGAATTTGGGTAAGTATTTGAATTTGGGTAAGTATTTGAATTTGGGTAAGTATTTGAATTTGGGTAAGTATTTGAATTTGGGTAAGTATTTGAATTTGGGTAAGTATTTGAATTTGGGTAAGTATTTGAATTTGGGTAAGTATTTGAATTTGGGTAAGTATTTGAATTTGGGTAAGTATTTGAATTTGGGTAAGTATTTGAATTTGGGTAAGTATTTGAATTTGGGTAAGTATTTGAATTTGGGTAAGTATTTGAATTTGGGTAAGTATTTGAATTTGGGTAAGTATTTGAATTTGGGTAAGTATTTGAATTTGGGTAAGTATTTGAATTTGGGTAAGTATTTGAATTTGGGTAAGTATTTGAATTTGGGTAAGTATTTGAATTTGGGTAAGTATTTGAATTTGGGTAAGTATTTGAATTTGGGTAAGTATTTGAATTTGGGTAAGTATTTGAATTTGGGTAAGTATTTGAATTTGGGTAAGTATTTGAATTTGGGTAAGTATTTGAATTTGGGTAAGTATTTGAATTTGGGTAAGTATTTGAATTTGGGTAAGTATTTGAATTTGGGTAAGTATTTGAATTTGGGTAAGTATTTGAATTTGGGTAAGTATTTGAATTTGGGTAAGTATTTGAATTTGGGTAAGTATTTGAATTTGGGTAAGTATTTGAATTTGGGTAAGTATTTGAATTTGGGTAAGTATTTGAATTTGGGTAAGTATTTGAATTTGGGTAAGTATTTGAATTTGGGTAAGTATTTGAATTTGGGTAAGTATTTGAATTTGGGTAAGTATTTGAATTTGGGTAAGTATTTGAATTTGGGTGAGTATTTGAATTTGGGTGAGTATTTGAATTTGGGTGAGTATTTGAATTTGGGTGAGTATTTGAATTTGGGTGAGTATTTGAATTTGGGTGAGTATTTGAATTTGGGTGAGTATTTGAATTTGGGTGAGTATTTGAATTTGGGTGAGTATTTGAATTTGGGTGAGTATTTGAATTTGGGTGAGTATTTGAATTTGGGTGAGTATTTGAATTTGGGTGAGTATTTTAATTTGGGTGAGTATTTTAATTTGGGTAAGTATTTTAATTTGGGTAAGTATTTTAATTTGGGTAAGTATTTTAATTTGGGTAAGTATTTGAATTTGGGTAAGTATTTGAATTTGGGTAAGTATTTGAATTTGGGTAAGTATTTGAATTTGGGTAAGTATTTGAATTTGGGTAAGTATTTGAATTTGGGTAAGTATTTGAATTTGGGTAAGTATTTGAATTTGGGTAAGTATTTGAATTTGGGTAAGTATTTGAATTTGGGTAAGTATTTGAATTTGGGTAAGTATTTGAATTTGGGTAAGTATTTGAATTTGGGTAAGTATTTGAATTTGGGTAAGTATTTGAATTTGGGTAAATATTTGAATTTGGGTAAATATCTGAATTTGGGTAAATATCTGAATTTGGGTAAATATCTGAATTTGGGTAAATATCTGAATTTGGGTAAATATCTGAATTTGGGTAAATATCTGAATTTGGGTAAATATCTGAATTTGGGTAAATATCTGAATTTGGGTAAATATCTGAATTTGGGTAAATATCTGAATTTGGGTAAATATCTGAATTTGGGTAAATATCTGAATTTGGGTAAATATCTGAATTTGGGTAAATATCTGAATTTGGGTAAATATCTGAATTTGGGTAAATATCTGAATTTGGGTAAATATCTGAATTTGGGTAAATATCTGAATTTGGGTAAATATCTGAATTTGGGTAAATATCTGAATTTGGGTAAATATCTGAATTTGGGTAAATATCTGAATTTGGGTAAATATCTGAATTTGGGTAAATATCTGAATTTGGGTAAATATCTGAATTTGGGTAAATATCTGAATTTGGGTAAATATCTGAATTTGGGTAAATATCTGAATTTGGGTAAATATCTGAATTTGGGTAAATATCTGAATTTGGGTAAATATCTGAATTTGGGTAAATATCTGAATTTGGGTAAATATCTGAATTTGGGTAAATATCTGAATTTGGGTAAATATCTGAATTTGGGTAAATATCTGAATTTGGGTAAATATCTGAATTTGGGTAAATATCTGAATTTGGGTAAATATCTGAATTTGGGTAAATATCTGAATTTGGGTAAATATCTGAATTTGGGTAAATATCTGAATTTGGGTAAATATCTGAATTTGGGTAAATATCTGAATTTGGGTAAATATCTGAATTTGGGTAAATATCTGAATTTGGGTAAATATCTGAATTTGGGTAAATATCTGAATTTGGGTAAATATCTGAATTTGGGTAAATATCTGAATTTGGGTAAATATCTGAATTTGGGTAAATATCTGAATTTGGGTAAATATCTGAATTTGGGTAAATATCTGAATTTGGGTAAATATCTGAATTTGGGTAAATATCTGAATTTGGGTAAATATCTGAATTTGGGTAAATATCTGAATTTGGGTAAATATCTGAATTTGGGTAAATATCTGAATTTGGGTAAATATCTGAATTTGGGTAAATATCTGAATTTGGGTAAATATCTGAATTTGGGTAAATATCTGAATTTGGGTAAATATCTGAATTTGGGTAAATATCTGAATTTGGGTAAATATCTGAATTTGGGTAAATATCTGAATTTGGGTAAATATCTGAATTTGGGTAAATATCTGAATTTGGGTAAATATCTGAATTTGGGTAAATATCTGAATTTGGGTAAATATCTGAATTTGGGTAAATATCTGAATTTGGGTAAATATCTGAATTTGGGTAAATATCTGAATTTGGGTAAATATCTGAATTTGGGTAAATATCTGAATTTGGGTAAATATCTGAATTTGGGTAAATATCTGAATTTGGGTAAATATCTGAATTTGGGTAAATATCTGAATTTGGGTAAATATCTGAATTTGGGTAAATATCTGAATTTGGGTAAATATCTGAATTTGGGTAAATATCTGAATTTGGGTAAATATCTGAATTTGGGTAAATATCTGAATTTGGGTAAATATCTGAATTTGGGTAAATATCTGAATTTGGGTAAATATCTGAATTTGGGTAAATATCTGAATTTGGGTAAATATCTGAATTTGGGTAAATATCTGAATTTGGGTAAATATCTGAATTTGGGTAAATATCTGAATTTGGGTAAATATCTGAATTTGGGTAAATATCTGAATTTGGGTAAATATCTGAATTTGGGTAAATATCTGAATTTGGGTAAATATCTGAATTTGGGTAAATATCTGAATTTGGGTAAATATCTGAATTTGGGTAAATATCTGAATTTGGGTAAATATCTGAATTTGGGTAAATATCTGAATTTGGGTAAATATCTGAATTTGGGTAAATATCTGAATTTGGGTAAATATCTGAATTTGGGTAAATATCTGAATTTGGGTAAATATCTGAATTTGGGTAAATATCTGAATTTGGGTAAATATCTGAATTTGGGTAAATATCTGAATTTGGGTAAATATCTGAATTTGGGTAAATATCTGAATTTGGGTAAATATCTGAATTTGGGTAAATATCTGAATTTGGGTAAATATCTGAATTTGGGTAAATATCTGAATTTGGGTAAATATCTGAATTTGGGTAAATATCTGAATTTGGGTAAATATCTGAATTTGGGTAAATATCTGAATTTGGGTAAATATTTGAATTTGGGTAAATATTTGAATTTGGGTAAATATCTGAATTTGGGTAAATATCTGAATTTGGGTAAATATCTGAATTTGGGTAAATATCTGAATTTGGGTAAATATCTGAATTTGGGTAAATATCTGAATTTGGGTAAATATCTGAATTTGGGTAAATATCTGAATTTGGGTAAATATCTGAATTTGGGTAAATATCTGAATTTGGGTAAATATCTGAATTTGGGTAAATATCTGAATTTGGGTAAATATCTGAATTTGGGTAAATATCTGAATTTGGGTAAATATCTGAATTTGGGTAAATATCTGAATTTGGGTAAATATCTGAATTTGGGTAAATATCTGAATTTGGGTAAATATCTGAATTTGGGTAAATATCTGAATTTGGGTAAATATCTGAATTTGGGTAAATATCTGAATTTGGGTAAATATCTGAATTTGGGTAAATATCTGAATTTGGGTAAATATCTGAATTTGGGTAAATATCTGAATTTGGGTAAATATCTGAATTTGGGTAAATATCTGAATTTGGGTAAATATCTGAATTTGGGTAAATATCTGAATTTGGGTAAATATCTGAATTTGGGTAAATATCTGAATTTGGGTAAATATCTGAATTTGGGTAAATATCTGAATTTGGGTAAATATCTGAATTTGGGTAAATATCTGAATTTGGGTAAATATCTGAATTTGGGTAAATATCTGAATTTGGGTAAATATCTGAATTTGGGTAAATATCTGAATTTGGGTAAATATCTGAATTTGGGTAAATATCTGAATTTGGGTAAATATCTGAATTTGGGTAAATATCTGAATTTGGGTAAATATCTGAATTTGGGTAAATATCTGAATTTGGGTAAATATCTGAATTTGGGTAAATATCTGAATTTGGGTAAATATCTGAATTTGGGTAAATATCTGAATTTGGGTAAATATCTGAATTTGGGTAAATATCTGAATTTGGGTAAATATCTGAATTTGGGTAAATATCTGAATTTGGGTAAATATCTGAATTTGGGTAAATATCTGAATTTGGGTAAATATCTGAATTTGTGTAAATATCTGAATTTGTGTAAATATCTGAATTTGTGTAAATATCTGAATTTGTGTAAATATCTGAATTTGTGTAAATATCTGAATTTGTGTAAATATCTGAATTTGTGTAAATATCTGAATTTGTGTAAATATCTGAATTTGTGTAAATATCTGAATTTGTGTAAATATCTGAATTTGTGTAAATATCTGAATTTGTGTAAATATCTGAATTTGTGTAAATATCTGAATTTGTGTAAATATCTGAATTTGTGTAAATATCTGAATTTGTGTAAATATCTGAATTTGTGTAAATATCTGAATTTGTGTAAATATCTGAATTTGTGTAAATATCTGAATTTGTGTAAATATCTGAATTTGTGTAAATATCTGAATTCGGGTAAATATCTGAATTTTGGTAAACTTCTAAATTTGGGGTAATTCCAAGACAAATTGACCAAATGTTTTGGAATTTTTCAACCTACCTTTTTAGACTTGGATAAAAATTAGTCATAAGGGTTATTCTGGGCGATAAAGCCCAATATATTTGGGTAAAAATCTAAATTTAAATGGGTAAATTTAATATAAATATCTAAATTCGGGTAAATTGGGTAAATTCATATCAAATATCTAAATTTGTTTAGATTTATCAGGTAAAACTTAAGCCCATCGCATTTTTTCCCTTTGGGGTTTTTTAAGTTACATGAAGGTCTACCTAATCCCTGAGTTACACCTAGGGTAGTCTCCTTGTGAGTGGAAACTCGGAACAACTCCTGCGTTGAGTTTGAAAGCTATCTCCCCACTGGTTCAAGGGGTTTTCCCCGAGATCTTCAGTTTACCCTTCCATAAAAACTTGTTGAGGTTAACGGTAATACTTCGTGTAAGGAGCTGTTGGCTCGCGGGGCATGAAGGGCTTGCCGTCAGATCTACCCGAAGTACCTCTTTTTTAAACAGATGTCGCTATTGTCGAAATAAAAAAAAAATGCTTACGCTACATTTTGACCCAAAAGGCGGGACATAAAAATACCCCTCGCGTTGATTTTAAATTTTACGATAACTTAATTTATAGTAAATGAAAAGAGATTTAAATATCGTAAAAATTCCTGAAGAAGGAGGAACAGTTCCTCCGAAAAGTAGGATTTTCTAAATAAATAAATTGTGAATTTTAAAACCGTTTTAAGTCTCTTTTCATTTAGTGTTTCACAATGTGCTTCTCTTCACTTCTATTTAATTTATAGTCATTTTTAACAATATATTTTACATGGGATATATAATTTAGGTTAAAGTCCACTTACAATTGTTAGTAGAGCATAAGTTGTCGAATTATAATACTCTACAATGGTTCTCTGGCGACGTTACCGTTTCGCTATTTTGAATTCTAGTTTCCTGTGCCATTAATAGATGGCACCCCAATCTCCAGTAAAGTCGTGTTTTCGAAGAATCGGGCCTTATCATAATACAGGTGGCAATTTGCCACCTGTATTATGATAAGGCCCGTGGGCAAAATCACGAGTGATTCTAACAAATCACTCTCGCTCAAGAGTGGGAGTGGGTAAAATAATTTAGTTTACTCTCGCTCAAGAGTGGGAATGGGGTTAACAACATTTATTCAACTCTCGCTCAAGAGTGGGATTGGAACATTATTTTTATCGCACTTGGAATTTTTTACCACTCGTCGAGTGGACTTTCGTAGAAAGAGTGAATTTATACAAGGTCATCATTTCCACTCTTTTTCTTGGCAGGACATCTGCAATTTCCCGGCGGGAAATTCGAATTTCGTGTTGGAAATTATCTCGGAAATTATACTTTGACTGAAAGGTCATTCGAATTTTTATTGCCAGTGTTACCAAATTAAATAAACAAAGAGACAAACATTAAACGTTTTATTAATCAAATACATATAGTTTGTAGCATTTCTATAAAAAAAACTACAAAAAAAAACCATAAAAGGTTGTGTAGCCCCTCAGCACTTTATTGTAATTTTGTAAATTTGGGAGAGGCTCAAAATTAATTTTTTAATCTTGCTTCTTATTTGATCGTTAATTTAGCGATATTTGGTAAGAGCAATCTAATGATACCAAGGATCCTTTATGACAGGATAAGAAGAGGGATAAAAAAAGCGCCAGAGAGAGAGTCCGCGCATGGGCACTAGATGCTTTCTAGATTGAATTCGTCAAGGCCGTTGCTACCTTATTGCCAAAACCACGTAACTTCGCACACAAATCATAATAAGATACTTGGTTTTTCGTCGTCTGCTTACCTCTGCTAGTCAAAATTGTAAACAATGTCTCGTGTGTTTACCACGTCGAATCAAAAATATATAAAATTACAAAAAAAAAGCGGTTCATTGTGATCATAAATACTTCAGGTATGTTAATGAAGCTTTACTGATTTGGTTTAGATATCTAGTATTTATAATTTACTTCTAAGAGTGTCTCCATTCGAATTATTTCACTAAGCCTATGCTTCAATTTAGTGTAATTGAAAAGGATTCAGGAACAACTGAACAAGAAATTGAAATAGACGAAGGAATCGACCTTTGCGTAAATGTTCCTAAAGATGTTTTAACATTGGGAAGTTGCAATAACTTGGATAAGAATCTCCCAATTCTTATTGTTCCACCTGATAACCAAGATGAAGTAAACATACGAAAGAAACAAGTAAAACTGAAAGTTCAACTTAAAGGTTGGTACATGTGGATTAAAAATATCCATTAACATGATAATTTAAAGTTGTTTCTTTCAGACATTTGTAATGTTACGTTCCAAACGGCAGTAAATTACAGTTTGGAAAACTTTAAGAAACTTTCAAAGTTTGTTCCTGAAGAATCAAGTGTTCTTTACGAAGAGTTGGGGAAAATGGGGGAAGAATCTCTGGGACCAAATTGGGAAAATGGACTGATATATTTTGAAAGATTGCAACATCCAAAAATTGACAAAAATTTTTGGCTCTATGGTCAACAGTTACTAAGTGATGATGATTTGTTAGACAACGCTATTTACTACCTCCATGGATTTGCCCCACCCGTAAGATCATACTAGAGCTAAAACGAAATCATATGATTTATATTAATTATTATTATTTTTTTTGCAGATATACATGTCTTTCAGTTATTTAAAAAAAAAATCATGCGCAACAGAATTCATTCGTGGAATTTTAAACTACTTTTGGAAATCCATCGAGGAAACTGTGATAAATAGTGATAGAAATCCAACTGTGATAAGTAATGTTGTGGAACAATCTGTACCAACTAAAGAAACCAGCCTCCACCCACTTACAAGCCCATTAGTCAAGGCTGATGAAAAAGCCGATGCCATTTTGTATTATGTGGTTGGTTCTACCGTTCATTCAGTTTTTGGAAAGAACAAAAAAAATTGCCAAGAGGGATTAATTAGTGCATTAGCTTTAACTGGAATAGATTCTTGTGATATACATCCTCATATAGGCGTTACTATTCCAACAGTAGTTAGTTGGATTCTTAAACAAAATAGAGGTGGTCTAACATTTGTTAAAATTAAGACCTTTCGGTTATTTAAACAAATTGATAAGGAAGTGGAATTTTTTTATCAAAAAGACAAGCCTTTTAAGACCCAATGTCAAAATTCGCATCGCAAATCACTGGTGATGGAAAAAATAATAATCAGACTATTTCAAATTTATGGGAAGAAATTTTAAATGAAAACAACATTTCTAAAGATGTAGATTTTAGAAAGAAAAGTTTTAAGAAATTGGTCGAGAGTTTCTTAAAGTTAAGAGGCAAAGGTTTAAAACTATTTCTAATTGGTAAACATTTTGGAAAGAAAATGCACAAATCTAAGCCCGGATTAAGGAAAGGCTTGAAAAAGAAGGAAAACTAGTATTCGAAATAGAAAAAAAGGCAATGTTTATTGGTCAGATCTGATTTTAAGCAAAAAATAAATGGATAATTTACAGAAGGGTCATTTGTTTTTATTCAGGTTTTTGTACTAGCGTGTTCCCAGTTTCCGGTGCTTTTATCAAAAAGTCAATTTTTTTAATTTTATCCACCCCTTGTCCAAATTGAAAGGCATTGGGGGCTTCATTGTTACCAAATGACCTCCGCTGCTTTCCAAATTCCTGCTCAAGGCAGTCTTGATTAAGGTGATTTGTCAATACAAATTTTGCTCCTTTCCGCAACAAAAATCTCACTACTTCAGGGACAGATCTGGCTGTTGTGACGAGACCTTCCACAGTTTCTCGGCTCAACTTCATCATATTTTTTTGAGTGGTTGTATAATTCCCTGGTCTATTGGCTACTTCTTCTTCCCAGCTTAAAAAGTATTCCACGAAATCTTTTTCAAGCCACTAGTAAATGAATGTCAATGGTTAATTTCAATATTGATTATTAATTGATCGATAAACGTACCTGTAGTCTGGGATCATAAACTGATTTGTAAGGATCCAGATTTCTGTTTCGCTTGAAAATTCCTTCGTTAAGATTTCTGGTTATCATGCAATCAAAGAACTTATCCATTAGCCGAATGAAGTTTACAGTCTCGGGATAGCTGTTTCCATATTCTTCCTCGAGCGCATTAGCCACAGTTGAACTCATTATTTGAGTCGCTAACCGAACTCTCATTCGTAAGAGCGAATTGAGCCTAACATGGTCAGCTGTGATTTTTGGCATCAGTTTTATACTTCGATTGAAATCTTTTTCATAAAGAGCGACTAACTGTGACCAGAGGATATGGTGACCATTCTTCCACAAGTAACGAGTGTTTGAATGAAAATTACTGTTTGAGAAACAGTTTCTAGTAGTTTTGACTAAATGTGGAGGATCGCAAACGAAATACAAATCGCGTTCTTCATCCATTGCGTAAGTATTTTTACACTTGTAACCATTTTCTCCAACAAATTGTTTCATCACTTTTCTGTTAGTACTAGCACCGTCGAAAACCACCGATAATATTTTAACACCATTCATTTCAAGCTTACTGAGAGCTTCCGAAATAATACTATGTAGAGAATCACTCGACATATTATCACTAGGAAAATATCCTACAGTGTACTAATCTTCCCAGTTATGCTCCTTATCATTACTTGAAGTATATGAGTGGCCATGCGAGCTTCAGTCTTCGCAATCTTCATTTCTTCAATTTCATTTCCAATATCATTGAGGTTGACGTACCCAACAAGCTCCCCAGTGTTGTGTTTGTATACGATGTCCTCTTTGATTTTCATCTCGTCAAACATCAGGCTAAAATACTTTTGGTGGTCTTCTTTACAGGAAGCCGCTGTAATTTCCCTTAGCTCCTTGAAACAGCCCGGATTAAAACCTGGGGTAGCTCCAAGATGCGAAGCGTAATTATAAAGTGTTCGCTTTGAAGGTAATTGAAAAGCACCGGATGATTGCAATATATCGTAAGCTGCTGTTGATTTCTGTTTCAAATACAAACACCACTGAATAATTTTTGGGTGCCACCTACGATTGCATTTCTTCTTTGCCTTTAAAGCTGCTAACTGTTGTTCCGCAAACAAACTAGCAAATGAATCTTTGTTTTTCTTTAAAATGGCTCTTAAATAATCACTATCCAGGTCTTCCATATCTTGCCCATGTTTCTTCAATTCACCTAAAAATTTACGACGTAATCGTTTCAATTTCTTGGTTAAGTTTTCATTTTTACGGTTCAATATTTTTATTTTCTTTTGAAGATCACCACGTGACAAATACTTGTTCCTGTTCTCTTGAACTTTGGATTCCAGTTTCCGCTTTAATTGTTTCTGTAGCCTTACTTTAAATATGGCACATTTACCACAAATAAATTTTTGGCGCCGCGTTAATTTTTGTATAATAATATCACAGTTCTTGATGTGAACGTTATTTGTGAAAAATGATACATGGCCCTCCGTCTGATTAAACTCCTTGGCTTCAAATTGGGTTTTAAGTTCAGGTTCTTTTATCCCACGACATAAAGACCAATGCTTAAAAATGTCAACCGCAGCATAAACAGCTTCAACACTAGTAAACTCTTGTAACTGTGCCAACATGCGATGGTTATCAGGAAGAGGTTGACCATACACCTTCACCGCTGGTTTTAAACTCACTTTAGAGACAGCCAATGAGATTATTATTGACGATGTTTCAAGATGGCTTTTAAAAATTATGATATTGTTCTTTGAAGTTGTATAGTGCCATGTGTTTGGCATAATTATTTGCGAAGATATGAACACGACTTTCAACTTCTCAAAATTTAACACTTCCTTCATATACACATCTTGGATTTGTGTCTGTGTAAATTTAGACTTGGTTTCATTTTGCTTTTCTACAGGAAAAGCATCTTTGTCTTTATTGATGGGCAGTATTTCTTCATCAACATTCATTGGCTGAGTTACTTGATGACTCTGACACGATATGATGGCTGATAGATCATGGGCAGGGAACGCATCTTTACTGATGTTGCAAACATCCATTTCAATTGCTTCAATAAAACTTTCTCCCTGTTTATTAGGGAAAAATAACCAAATCAAATAAAATTAATTGAGATAATCTTTAAAAATTATTGCATACCATAAGCTTTAGTGTCTCTTCTGTTTCAGTAAATTTCATCGGGTCTGGATTTTCCTCCGTGGGCCCGTTCTCTCCAACGAAATGCTTCGAGCAAATATATAGAGTTTGCTTTTGAATTCTACTAAGTAAATCCAAGTCGTATCTTTCACAAGCAGCTACCCATCTTTCACATCTCTGCATATCTTTTTTAGGCCTTGGAAATGCAATGAAGAAAACATCGTCCCCGGTATTTTCGCCATTATTTTGGCATAAAGAATACACGCAACGTTTATTTTTGCTCATCTTTTATGTAATTACGAAAATGTATCAATACGCGCTTTATCTCAACTAAAACTAACGTAAACTCATCCTTTGATAAGAAAATTCGTACTTAGTAGGTCGCCATTTTAAAATAAACGAAAACTTTGTCCTTGAGGAATTCAAAACAAGTTGAGCGCGTCACTTGACTCTTTTAAAACGAGACGGCGTTGCCGACACTTTTATAACACAGGCTTAACGGGCGGCTTCTTATCCTGTCATAAAGGATCCTTGATGATACCAATATCAGGTCATATCAATTTTCAACGTCACCGGAAGTGACGTCACGTGGTTCGTATTTCCGGAAAGCCCCCACAGTTATTTGTGACAAATCACTAACCTAATTTAAAAATATATTGACCCACCGTTTACCTTATCACATGCTTATTTTGTCGTGGGCTCGGGGACTATAAGTATGACGCTGAACGATTTCAGCTAATGATATTCTGTCACAGAGTGAATCCGTAATTGGAGAATTCGTAACCCAAAATTGATGTCTGTCTGTATTTACGAGGCAAATCGAGAAAAATAGGATATTTCATACTTATATCGTCGAAAGCAACTTATGCTAAAAGTATATAAATGTACTACTATACTTATCCCGCGAAACAATGTTATTTTATAACAAAAAATGTATTGCTTGGGGCCCGGAAAACCCTTTACTGGTGCGGCGGTCCACTCTCAGCGGCCCTAGTTATATAACCTTGCCCCAAAACAAATACCTTGTGACGCTTAAGATTTCATCAATAATAGTTGAAAACCCGATAAAATAAGATGGTTAGATTTCAGTCAGATTAAATAAAATTATTCGTACTAAATTAAAATATACCGCTCGGAATTTCAAATTTCCCGCGATACATTAGGGATCGAGAAAACAAAATAAAAAATGAAGGTAGCTCAATGACGTCACGAGAACGTTTTTCTATCGACGTTGATATCCGGGATAAAATAACGTTCTGGGGTACGTTCAGTAACTGTCAACGGAAAAAAACCCGATGAATTTGATATTTTCCGCCGATGAGTTTTTTCGTCATAATGACGTCGTAAGTTGCTGAACGCTTTTATTCAGTCATCGGTGTTTTTTAAAATGCCGTAGCTTTTATAGTAGTTTTACGTCAGAAATGACGTCAGTCATCGGAAAAACCGACTCTTCCAGCCGATGACTTCGGTGAGTAACCGATGACTATCGTGACGTCAAAACCGGAAACGCGACAAAGCGTACAGTAGGAAACCGATGTCAACGATTAGTAATCGGTGAGTCCGATGAGCTCTGCTGAACGTACCCCTAGTCACGTTTAGATTGGCCGCTCATATAACGTTCCTACGAACGTCTTTGTTGACGTTCTCATGACGTCTAATATTGGTTTCCTGATAGTGTATATGACGTCTCTATTGCACATACATGAATGGAATACTATCGTTTCGATGCGTTACAATTGTCTATATATATTCGAAATATAACATATATATAGCGTCTCAGTGACCTAATTTACGCGGCCGAAGGACAATTATTGTTGGCCTAATGACCTAAAAAAAGCGTCCAAAAGATCTATTTTTACTTCAAGGTTACGACTTAAGGACCTATTATTGCTACTAAAAGAATTATTTCGTTACGCTAAATTACCTTCTTTTAACGGCCACGACACTTACTTTGTTACCAATATTTAGTCTAGTTGAAATGTCTCTAGAATTAATTTCTTTGAATACAAGACCAAATATTACGGTTAGAAAAACCTAATTTTGGATGTTAATTATCATACTTATTGCTGGCACAAAAGCTTGATTCTGACTACAACTAGATTTATATTTAAAAAATTTCTAAATTCAAATTTTATAAAATTAGAATTTTCCTTTTTAAAAATAGTTCACTTTATTAAAAGTTCGTCCACTTTAAAAACAATTGTCTTTTAAAAATTACCCAGATACAATTTGAGAATTTCATTTTTTCATATATTCAAAATTTTAATGCAAATTAGTGTGTTCAAGTGCACATTTCGTTCAATATTCGAGATGCTTCTAAATCTTGATCATCTTGATTTTCTTTGGAGGTTTTTGACTTTTAAAATTTTTGTTTTTGACAGATCCTTGTGGAAGCATGTTTTAGGCAGTCTTTAATGACATTTTCAATAAGACATTCAGAAACTTTTTCATAAAGCGTATTTGATCTGACAGCGCCTAAATTGAAAAAAGAAAAAACACACAATTTTTAAAATCAAAATTACCAACATTTTGTTATCAATGATATGAAATTGTGCGTACATATCACAACATCCTTGAATTTGACACAGCCTGACTTTTAAAATTTTCCATTTATCTCAATGTTTTCTGCATAACTAAAAATATAAATAATTAGTTTAAACATCACCGTGTTATATGCAACCTACATTGCATATTAAGACCAAATTTTAGCAGTTTAAACGATATACCAATCCACAGCGGTTTTCCTAATTAAGGCGGTGTATTATTTTGTTTATTATATTCTCAAATTTCAGGATTAATTATTTATAATTAGGGTTATGTGGACAAAATGTTTGAAAACTGTTGCATGAAAGGAATAGCTTAGACCAACAAATAATTTTTAGGTTAAGCTGTAAAGCATGAAATATTTACATTGGGCAAGTCGCGAAAGTTGACTTAAGATTTCAGCAGTATTTGATAATACATTAATTCCAAAAGCAGATCCACTTGTATGTGCTATATTCAAAATAACAAAGTGTTATGAACCAAATAATACCCTTTTAGTAAAAAACATTTAAGCATTACATATACATGCAACATTTAAAATTATATAAATTACCTGTGACATTCAAGCCAGTTCGTGAACTACAGTCATTGTTGTTTTCTAAAGACAGATTTGCTCGACCCGACGATGGAAAAGGTGGCGTTTTTGGTAATCCAAAATTTGATTCACCTTTCTTTAACAGTGGTTCTATAAAAAATGAATTGAAATTATATGCTTTGTCAACTCATCATTAAAGTTCTTTATACCATCATCACTGCTTTCAGAATTATCCACATGAGGTGCTGTATAAGACGAGGAGTTATGTAGGGTTTTCTTACGCGTATTACATAAGTTTGAACTACCTACTCTGACAGCAAAAGTGCAACTTTCGTTTTCAGTAATATCCCCAACATCTGACAGCAGTTCACTTTCTTTAGCCTTTAACTCCGCCAACTTTAAATCGTCTTCAACGAAACGTTAAAATTTTATTAGTAATTCAATTATCTAAGAATGTATAAGTACAACACGTACCTGTGTCATAAAGAATTTTAGTAATATCATATCGCTTCGATTTCTCAGAAGAAGACTCCTTGTTCGCTAAAGCTCTTCGGTACCTATCATAGCTACGATACGGAGGCCACAAACACGTACTGTCACTTTCACACCACCAACCTCGATGAAAAACAGCAGATTCTGTAACTGCATCTTCCGTTGTGCTTCTAAACTCTATTACTAAATAAGTCTTCTTGCTTATCTAAATAGAAAAATATTTTAATTAGCAACTGCAATTAGATTAAGTAATTATCAAGATATTGACTAACATTATGTGAATATGTTGTTATATAACAGTGGAACAGAAATTCCTGTTGAATCGGTGATTGGCAAATAGTATCATTTCTTTAAAAACGTTTGAGCATTCCAGGCTCTTAAATTTGAACAACAGGAAAATTTTTCTATACCCAAATCTTTTGAGCTACAGGGATACGAATACGCGTCTTCTATTTGTTTAAAGTATTACCCAATTATATAAACATAAGATTGATATTTTACAAAATTATGTATATTTATCACTTTGCCATCTCTTAGTTTACAACAGTTATCGCCAGTCTTAGTTGACAATACAAAACCATTTACATATAATTTTCGGTATTGACTCCCATTAAAATTTTCTAGCACAGGACCTGCACTGTGTTTATGCTTCAATACTAACTCGCTAGCATTATTTTTTTGCCTTGATAATTTTGGGGGACATTTCAAGTCAGTTAGACGGTTAACTATTTGCTGTAAGGAATTATTTGGACTTCTTACTAGATTCTTGAGTTGTCCTAGGTAAGATTCGAAGGCGAATGACGAAAAAATGTCCAAGCCACCGAACTTCCGTACATGGGATGAAATGTGAATTAAATTGTGAATATTATAAACATAAATTTCTTTTCCGTATATATCTTTAGCACTTGTAACATAGAGATTTATGATTTTTTCCGCATAATCTATTACATCATTAGGTGGGTTCTCCTGACATAATAAATATGCCGCACAATGTAGCAATTGAAAATGATTTACCAAAACTTCTGGCAATATACCCTTAAAAACAAACACACCAGTGTACAAAATGAATTGCCGAAATTCAGTTGCTTTCCACCTGTCTATCTGCGATAAACTTCTAGGATTTCTAGAAAACTCAAAAGGGGTATATTTTGAAAATTCCACGAGTTTTGCAGATAGAAGACTAATAGTAACAATATTTTGCTTTACAAGAGATTTTGGCTTCATTAGACTAATTATACCTCTACGAGTGCATCCCAAACATAACAAATGCATATAATAAATTGGAAAGTCATTAACCATGTCTATCGGTAAATCAACAAAAGGAGATGTTTGATATGGCAAATGATGTTCTATTTGTGACTTATTTCTAAAACTTTCATCGGTTCTTAAAATTGCATCTAATTGATCAAAAATAACCTCGTTTTTATAGTTCCCTTTTGCCTCACAATAATCACACCCAAAATACCCACTATGATTTTTGCAACATTTTAAATAAGATTTTGCTGGAGCATCACATATGAATGGCCCAAATTTTTTTTTTAATGATTATCATGAAAAATAATTCCTTCTACCGCTAGCCCTCGCGCTTCTATAACAATCTTTTTTACAAATAAGCCAAGAGGATTTGGTTTGCTTGTGCCATAAAATATTCCAACCACGAAAGGGGCGTTGTCCTTAGTTTCACGACACCGTGCTAAAATGGGCCAAAGTTGAGCATTGGAGCTTTTATGAAGCGGTAGGCCATCAATGTTAAATAACAAAGTTAAAGAATTTTTAGTTGCTCCAGATTTGAGTTTGTCTTTCATTCCACATGCAAGCCCCATATGGTAATACTGCCCGTTAACCAATTGATCTACACTCAAAGCTGACCGATTTTGGCACTCTAAAAGCGTTCTAGCATCTGAAGGTAGTGATTCGTGACATGGTTTTAAAATTTTTAACAGTCCATTCAAGGCTGCATGACTTATGCTGAAATCTAATGCCCACTGCTTTAGATCTTTATTTATTTCAATATTGTCACATTCCTCCGAACGTGAGGTTGAGCAGTCTAGTTGAAACGCATAATCAAAACTGTCATCACTATCATAATTATTAACATTGTCATCACTATCATAATTATTAACATGGTCATCACTATGATTATCAACATTGTTTAAAGGTTGTTCAGCGGTATTCGATAAGTCATTAGGATTAGGTTCTACATATACATCAGGAATATTGATTTGTAACTCATCGTAATTGTAAGTGGCAGTTGGGTAAATGTTATGTTGATCTAAATTAATATTGTCCTCAACAACAGGTCTAATTTCAGCCAAATGTTGTTGAACTGCTGCGGTAGTATTTCTTCGTCTTTGACGCTTAGAAATTTTGTACATCTTAAAGGGCAATGTAACTTTACGCAAGTGATCTGGCAAAAAGAAAAGCGTGTGCCAAATGTATTCGCTGTTTTAAATTTCAATCCATGATTTTTTCAAATAACTTTTTTAAACCTGAGAATTAACTAAAAAGTTTTAAATTTGGAAAATATAAATAAGAATGGGTCAGAATAAGATTAGTAGTTATTTATTGATATTAAAAATATTTATATTTTGAGACACTGTCCAGTGGGTGTTCATTTTCGTAATTAATCTCTAAAGCGTGGTCCAAGAACAAAGAAAATAGCCAGGACATAAAACAATGTCTTCCAATAAAGTCACTTCTGGTTTTAACGTTTCTTTATTTTCTGATTTTTAGGTCTCGGAGCGCGTGAAACAGTCGCGAGGAATATTATACTATTAAAGCTATGTCTCGTGACGTCAGAGAAATTTGAATGACGCCATCTATTTAGCGCGTGTAAATGGCGCGTGCACACGCGCTAAGATTACGTACTTCATGTGACGTAAGATAAACATTTTATGTTTCTATTTTTTGCTCCATTTATTTTATAAAAACATATTCTTTTGGTTTATTTATTCAGATGACGCCATATATTTAGGGAAATCGAGAGTATTAACAATGGTGTCTTTAACAAATAAAAAATGTTTCCAATTCATAACTACTTCTATTGTACTTTTGAAAAATGCTGTATGTTAGGATAGATATTTATATAAAACGTTTTTATAAAAACAAATGTATTTCAAATGTGAAAAATGTTCCTGAGTCATAAAATCAAGAAATAGGATGAGGCGTCGGTGTAGCAGCGTAAAACCGGAGCCATAAGCTGCAGTCCCAGTTTCATCCTGGCGTACACCGGTTCTTGTCAATATTCCTCAATAAATGGTTTTCGCGAGCATCCCTGATTTCAACTACAAAGCCAGGGTTTCTTTTACTGGTTCATTTACAACTTTTTTACACACAGAGTAAAAACGCTGTTTTTTTAACAGCAAGGTACTGGCGTCCGTAGATGCCAGTAATGTGCTGTTTATATAACAGTGAATCGACATTGTTAAAATAAAAGTGGAAATTACTATTTATTTTTAAACAACCTCGAAACAGCATTTTGGTCGATTTTTAACATCAAATGCAGCATAATAAATTTTTACATATACTGTTCCAATGGTATTTGCTGCTGTATGGTTAACTGTCGGTTACTTTTTTTACATAAATACCTCGCTGTTGTTACAACAGCTTTTTGGTACATTTGTAACATCAAATGCAGTATAATAAACGGTTACATATACGGTTCCAATGGGGTTTGCTACTGTTTTGTTAACTGTCGATTACTGTTTTTTTTAAATACCTCGCTGTTGTTACAACAGCATTTTGGTACATTTTGAACATCAAATGCAGTATAATAAACGGTTTAATATATTGTTCCTATGGGGTTTGCTGTTGATTACTTTTTTTTATTAATACCTTGCTTTTAAAACCACAGCTTTTTGCTAAATTTTTACATCACCTGCAGTATACTATTCCAATGGTGTTAGCTGCTGTTTAGTTAACTGTCAATTACGGTCTTTTTTAATACCGTGAGCTTCATTATTTACAATGCTCACTTTTTCTTAGAGCTGTTTGCTGTTTTAAGAACAGTAGCTTGCCAAATTAGTTACAATAGTAACAATGTTTATTGCACGTTATCTGCGGTTTTCAAAACACTTTATTGCCTAATTAACGATAACTACCATTCTTGAAACTGTTTAATGAAAATTTGTTACTACTGACCATTACAGTAAGCAGCCCCTCGAAACAGTCTGCAGACTGTTTTCGAGGGGCTGCTTTTAAATGGTAATATTCCAAAAAAATTCTAGCGGTTTTAAAAAAGCATTAATTTTCTAAAATTAAAAAATAAAAACAGAACAGTCTTTTTGAAATTTTATTCGATTTGCTTACAAAAATTTCGTAATCTTCTTAATTTCTGGAAATTTAAATAAAGTATATTAGTGATTTTATCAGATAATTATTACATGTTTATGTTTACCATTCACTTTTCATTGGTGCAATCGTAGTTCCCTATTTTCGTAATTAGAGAAAGGACCTTTGGGTTTGTTGGAGGTGGCTTATTAAATACCTTGGATTTTTCTTTCGGATTTATTTTTGCCGCATATCTTTAAATCGTAGTTTAAATATATTAACAACATGAAATTGTGAGAAGTTTATAACACTTCCTAAAAATACTGTATACAATTAAAACAGAACTTTACCTCTGAAGGAATTCCAATGTGCATTTGCACTCTTCCGGGTACTCTATGTTCGCCGTGTAATACAGTGAAAATAAAGCACTGATAGATCCAAGTAAATCTGAACCATTTATGTGATCATTAATAACGTGGCCATCTAAAGTTAGCATGAGAAGTTTAACATTAGCCAAGTCTCCTGAAAAGAAAAAAAATAACTTTAAAATGACTAAGTTATACTTATTCAAGTTCTATTTTATTTATTCAACATAAATTATTATGAATAGTTATTTATTTGAAACAAAATTATTATGAATAGTTATTTATTTTAAACAAAATTATTATGAATACTTCATTATTTAAAAAAATTATCATGAATACTTATTTTTTTTAAACAAAATTATCATGAATACTTATTTATTTTAAACAAAATTATTATGAATACTTATTTATTTTAAACAAAATTATTATGAATACTTATTTATTTTAAACAAAATTATTATGAATACTTATTTATTTTAAATAAAATTATTATGAATACTTATTTATTTTAAACAAAATTATTATGAATACTTATTTATTTTAAACAAAATTATTATGAATACTTATATATTTTTTTAAATCTTGTTTCCGGGTTTAGCGGGCTGTAGCATGTGAAGCTAAATGCATAAGAAATGAAAATAGTTTAATTTTCAAAGCATTTCGGATATATCTGTTAATTCTGGACTGTAGTAAATTTTATAAAAAAATCAATATGACTTGGTTCTTAACCGTTAAAATAAACTTTAATCACCAACCTGCGACGACAAGGCAAGGATGATTTAGTCCTTCAAGACTTTTTACAACATCTGTTACAGCTGTTCCAGACTCAAAAAATCGAGAGGAAAATTATTCATCAAGTGCCGTGTGATAACGACGGAAAACTGTTTTCATATCTCAAAACAAGGAAAAAGATATCTGGGCTTTTCTATAAAATGTTCGATTAGACATAACATAATAGTAGCTACGGATGTTTGACTCTTTACCTCAGCATTTACTTCGTAAAACTGAAAAGCGTTTATAGGGGGTTCTTGCTTGTCCTTTTGTTTTTTAGTTTTCCCTTTCGTCACATCTTTTTTACCCTTTTTTGGTGCTTCATCAGTTGTAGACGAAGAAATAGATTGCAAATGAGAAAAATATTGTAATATTTTTTCCCTCGAAGATTAAAAAAGTCCGAAAACAGGGAGAAGATGTCTTTTTTGAGAAGTAATCTGATGTGGAGGTTTAAGGCGTATATTTCGAAGAGGAAGAGCCAGTTTTGTTTCAGCATTTGACCATCCAGTTGATTGTCAAAGTCTTGTCTTTGCAAAACAAAACTGTCGGTGAAATTCTTCTTAACAGCTTCGAGACATGGTTCCTTTTCATGAAATAGAGCTTTTAAAAGATTCTGCGCGCTCCTTGCTTTTTCGAAACTTCCTTCATTTGTTTCAGTACTTGGTATTCTATACACATATTTAATTTTTTTTTATTTCCTTATTTTTTCAATATCTTTGTCTTTGTCTCAAGTGACATTGTCCATGTGGGTTTTTAGTTGGAGAGTGAACCTTTCATAACCAATTCCTAAAATCTCCCCATCTATTTCGTCGACAATAGCGCGTCGTTGTTTAAAGTCTAAAGATTTTTGCTGAATTAGTGAATTTTTTACAGTTGTCCTAAAAATACTTGGTTGAATTATGAAATCATTCAACCAACTCGGATTAAGACTTGATTTTGGCATAACCTATAAAAAGAGTAAAAACTGAAAAAAATATTTTTCAATTATGTCAAATTATAGATACTTCAGTTTTAACTCTAATATCTGTTACCTGTTCCGTGTAGATAACTAAGAATGCATTCAGGTACCAAGAATATTGGAGGGCAGTGTGTCAGAATTTATAGCCCGGTGTACCTAGTAACAGAGACCATACCACCGGAGGCCTATCATCATAGTGCCCTACGCCAGCGTCCCCCTAGCCCGGACAGGTGACAAATCCAGCATGGGTAGCAGAACCCTACTACTGATGGTCTCACCTTTGACGCAAGCCATTCAACCCAGCAGAAGGTGCAGCAACGGGTGGACCAATTCCCACTTCGCACACAGCAGTGGGATTTAGAATGGGTGCTATAGCAACTCCAGTCGACACCCTACTTATGAAGGTAAGGAGCCAAACCCTTTTTTTAGAGAGCTCCTAAAGGGGAACGACGAGCACACAGCAGCCCGCATAACCCGGCACAGCTGGCACCGGAGATCCCGGTGCGAGTCCAAAATGCCGGGAGATGGGTCCGCCGTGCCCTCATACGGAGGCTCGCCGCCCCACAGCAGGCTACTCAATCCGCCGAGGCGACCAGTTTGCCTGGACCCTCTCCGTTAGCCTGAACCGAAGTTCAGTATCCAGCCCAAACCTGACCGAAGTCGGAGGTGGAGATAAGACCGTTTGATCAGAGCTAACATCTCCCAGTGCGCCACCGCCCTTATGGGTTACAAGAGCCGGACCCCGACTCCCCGGTAAAGCCACCAGTTATTGCACACTCGAACCCATTTAGGGCCAATATTGGAGGGCAGCGATTCGAGATCTATCGTCGCAAACTTTGTAGCGAAATTTCATCTGCTACCATTATTTATCTCCCCTCTTAGCGCGGACCATTGCCATATAATGATCAGACGAACTTTCGATGTAAAGTTTGCGAGGATGGTAACAGAGACTAATGCTACGCTTCCTTATTCTTGGTATCTGAATGAATTATTTATATGACGGGTTGAAGTAACCTGACTAGAAGTTGAACCAGACGCCTCAGGCGATGGATTATCACTACATTTGGTAGCTTTAGCAAAACATATCAATTTCCGAAGCTGAATTGGCGTCAAATTGTTTTATCTACATATTCGTCTTTAATGGTTTCCACTCCCATCTCTATTAACCAGTCGGCTATTTTTGTAACGCAGTGTAGAAGAAGTAGTGATGTAGACCTATATTCTATCGCTCCGCGTTTAAGTCTTTTTAGTTGGTTTTTCGCGCTTTTGTTTTCCTTTTGTGTTCGGATTCGCGTTTCGAACGTGTTCAACTTTCATTTGGTGTTTTCCTTTCATTAGTTAGTGTTCTATTTAATTATTTACGAACGTTTTAATTTACGCCTCGTGTAGTGTTCCGTGCTCCTACTTGGCGCACCGCCACCCTTAGTGGCATACCAAGTTTTGCGACCTCTTGTTCCGCGAGGTGTGTCTAAAAGGCACACTGCTCTTCTCGGTGTACCGCGTTTGGGTGATTCCGGACATCGCAGGGCGTCGATCCCTACCTACCTTTGTGGATGCGTTTAGTGCGGTTGTTTCGCGGCTTATTGCTGGTTTCCTTTTACTCAGTGTTTATTCATTCGCTTGCGGTTTTGTATATCTGTTGTTATTGTGCGTTATATTGATTCTTTGTTATTAGTATTACTTCGTACTTTTGTCATTTTTAAATTGTTCTCTCACGCTGGACTCCCGACGGGTTATTATTTTGAGTGCTAACGTGTACTAACAATAATTTTAGGCATTTTCATTGTGTTATCACTTTATCTGTTCAATGTTATTTTATTTTGACTATTTTGCTAATTTTTTTTCTTTTTGATTTGATTCCCATGCATTTTGTACTCTTTTACATAAATTACAACGCGTGGTAAACTTTCCTGCGCTCAGCCTCCCCCTACCCTTTCATGGCGGCCTCCTCCTCGCCCGATGGCAGCACCGTTCCCCATTCTCAAAATTCTGCATCCCACGATGGCGGGACTAATAGTTCCAAAGGCGGAACTAAACCTCTTCCACCTCACTCTGGGGGTGTTTCCCACTGCTACGTCGACTGCCTACTCGATCGCACCGGTGAAGCCGGCGGCCGGATGCTTACCTGCACCCACTGTCGCCGTTGGTTTCATCTCTCTTGTTGTGGCATTCACCACAAAACCAACATTTACTTCCTGCGGGTCTGCAAGGACTGTGTAGATTTCCCGTCTACCCATAGAGCTAAAATGGTCACCTTTGAGAAGAAGCTTACAGCTGCTCTAAACCGTATCCAGATCCTTGAAGCTGAAAATAAGACTCTCAAACAAAAGCTCTCAGTCACTCAGTCCTCTACAAACTGCCTACATTCATCGGTGAGGCCTGAAACTGAGCAATCTGATCAAGCTACTCCAAACCCGGCAACGTAAAACTTCCACCATCTGCCGAACTGCCACCATCTCAAGCCGAAACTCCATGGACCCATGTTGTCCGTAAAAGGCCACCACCAAAGAAAGCCCCTAAAGCACAACAGCCCCGCTTGCATCAAGTCACTGGTATCGCCTCCTCATGAAAAATATAACGACGGGATTTCTATGACTCGTTTTGATTTCAGTTGAGTATATCGTTCTAAATGGAGTCCATATTATTTCGTTCAATAAGCATTGTCATTTGTGAAATGTAAGCAAATGCATAAGTTAACATTTTAGATTTTCTAGACAAAAACTACCCAGGCCAGCGATTATATTATTCAAACGAATAATTGATTTTCCGACTGAAGAAAATAAAGCAAACATTTGGAGGATGAGCCAATTTTCAATTGAGAATACGTAAGGGTGTGACAGTTGACAGTTACGTAGAAACCCACATAGAGTTATCTGATATAGGATACAGATGAGCTTATAAACTCTTTTTAGAAAAGTTTACTGGGGGCTGCCATTATCGTACAGACAACCAACGAGCCAGCCCTCTACCGCAGAAATTTCATCCCCCCAAAACCGGTTTTTTCATAACCCTCCTCGAAGACTGTAAGGTAACGGCGGTCGATTGGGAAGGCGCGTTTAAGAGTCTATATGAAAAACTAGTAGTAAATTAGGAAGTTTAATAGCCCTTTCCGCAAACCGAGGGGTCGTAATGGGGAATAAACGCTCACGCATGCGCAAATAGCTGTTGGGGGCCAAGTTACCAGACGATGGTTTGTTATTGTGCGGGAATTTAATGCGGTTTGATAACGCTGCGTGACCATTTAAGTTTAATCGTGTATATTTATGTTATATCAACATAGTTTTTACTTAAATAAATGTAAATGTATCTATATCGTGATATTTTGAACTGTTTTCTATAAGGAAACTAACAGAAGTTCCCAGAAGAAGTGATCATAACTAAGCCTTGGAGATATGCTATCTCGCTGTGTAGTGGGTTGCAAATGTCACTCTACATATGGTAATAGTATTGTTAAATTAATTAAATTAATACAGGAGTTGAATAATATCAATCGCCACCGAGTCGAGTTTCATATTTTTTTCTTTAGCCAAAAAGTGATACTCGCACATTAACTTACTTAAAAAACCATAGAAATACAGCAAATGTAGGCATTCCTGTGTAGAATTTCGAAACATTATCATCATTCTGTACTTTTTCAACAGACCAACTTTTTTGCGATTGATATTATTCAACTCCTGTATTTCTTGCTTTAGTTTAACATTTTCTTCCACAAGTGGATCGGTCATGGTTTGTGTGTCAAAGCCTAACCAAAATAAAGAAGTGAGATTATTTATATTTAACGAAAACAACTTAAAAATTACTTCAAAAGCATTTTTCATTATTTTCAATAAATACAGGTTGAAACTGGTTGTCTCCAACATAGTCATGAAATGAAAGTGATGATTGAAGAGATAAATTTTCCCAATTTCTATCAAATAACTCTTTTTCCAATTTTCTCTATAAAATATTACATTAATAATTAGTTCGAGTCAATAATTTAGAGATTTAAAAGCATACCTTCTTTTTGATCCGATTTTCATATGTACTTTCTCGTGAGCGCTCTTAGACATTACTCCTCAAGTTTGCATCAGATGGGTTAATTATTTCAAAAGAATCGTTCTCTACACGGTTTTCAGATACAGCATTATTATGGGTAACTTTATTTATAATAGGTTTCATAAAAAGTGTTGGTACTCAGTCAACATCCGGTGGTTCCCACCCTGGATACCCACTAGCAAAATGCCTGCTGCAAACTTTATCATCCCGTGCAGCTTTCCACTCTATACGTACGATTAAATAGTCTTTGCCACAATTTTCGCCGTTTTACTGGAATTCGATGAAATTTAATATTACTATCACCATAGGTAGAGTGACTTTTGCAACCCACTACACAGCGAGATGGCATATCTCCAAGGCTTAGTTATAATCGCTTCTTCTGGGAAATTCTGTTAGTTTCCTTATAGAAAACGGTTCAAAATATCACGATAACGATACATTTACATTTATTTAAGTAAAAACTATGTTGATATAACATAAATATACACGATTAAACTTAAATGGTCACGCAGCGTTATCAAACCGCATTAAATTCCCGCACAACAACAAACTTCGTCTGATAACTTGGCCCCCAAAGCCATACTGCGCAGGCGTGCATAAAATTACGAAAAGGGCTATTACTATGTACATGATCGTGATTGGTATTGGTTTTTTTCAGTGAAGCATCAGTGACAACGCTAAGCTCTTCGTTTATTGAATCTTCAAGCACTCTTGTTGTATCATCTTCAATCTTGTCCATTTCAATAGATTGAAATCCCATTCGTACTGACTACAAATTTCAAATAACATTATTCACGGAATATTAATTATTAGGGCAGCTATTTACTTTTGTGTATTCATTATCTGAGGATGACACTACTATCTCGAGAGTGTCGAGACCATAGAAAATTTCATCTTGGACATCCACAGACATTATTGGGAGTTTTAATATTTCCAAGCTACATGGGCTAGATGGTATATTATTAAATTCAAATCTCTTTGTCGGTTAGTTCGAGGGGCTAAACACTTCCTGTAATCGGTGTACACCCTCACTGTAAGGATTACGTAATCTTCTATAATCTTTTGTACTCATTCGTAATCCCGTAATCATTTGTAATCTTCGTACTCATCTGTAATCACCTGTAATCATTGGAATTATCCCGTACTCAATTACTCATCTGTAACCATTTTAAAGTTTTGGGTTGCTTGTGTTTTCATTGTAATCATTCTGTACTCATCGTAATCATTCTGTACTCATCGTAATCATTCTGTACTCATCGTAATAATTCTGTACTCATCGTAATCATTCTGTACTCATCGAAATTTTTCTGTACTCATCGTAATCATTCTGTACTCATCGTAATCATTCTGTACTCATCGTAATCATTCTGTACTCATCCTAATTATTCTGTACTCATCGAAATTATTATGTACTCATCGTAATTGTTCTGTACTCATCGTAATTGTTCTGTACTCATCGTTATCATTCTGTACTCATCGTAATCATTCTGTACTCATCGTAATCATTCTATACTCATCGTAATCATTCTGTACTCATCGAAATTCTTATCTACTCATCGTAATCATTCTGTACTCATCGTTATCGTTCTCTACTCATCGTTATCATTCTGTACTCATCGTAATCATTCTGTACTCATCGTAATAATTCTGTACTCATCGTAATAATTCTGTACTCATCGTAATCATTCTGTACTCATCGAAATTTTTCTGTACTCATCGTAATCATTCTGTACTCATCGTAATCATTCTGTACTCATCGTAATCATTCTGTACTCATCGTAATCATTCTGTACTCATCGTAATTATTCTGTACTCATCGTAATCATTCTGTACTCATCGTTATCATTCTGTACTCATCGTAATCATTCTGTACTCATCGTAATCATACTGTACTCATCGTAATCATTCTGTACTCATCGTAATCATTCTGTACTCATCGTAATCATTCTGTACTCATCGTAATTATTCTGTACTCATCGTAATCATTATGTACTCATCGTAATCATTCTGTACTCATCGTAATCATTCTGTACTCATTGTAATCATTCTGTACTCATCGACATTTTTCCCCAATAAAACCTAACTTTTCTCCCCCACTTCTTTGGTGTCATTACTTGGTCGCGTTTTTCCTGTAATCTCTCTTGACCATTGGTGGTTTTCGTGTTTTGTCATATTATTAATCTCGAGTAATTTACGCGTTAGATTTTTCCCAAAACGATAGTCACTTTAGTTAAAGTGTTTTCCACAGACGAAATTGTTTGAACGCAAAATTAGGTTAACTTGAGGAAATCTTTAGAATAATAATGGGAGATTATAAAAAATCATTTAAATGGTAATTATCAATTTAAATAATTCTTTTGAAATGATATTTTGTCTTTTGGCGTTTGGCCTTTGCAGTTTTTAACTTCACAAGTTTTAACCTTTTTAAGATTTATTTAAATTTACAAAATTACAAAAATTTTAAGTATTATAATTCATTAAAAATTGTATAATTAAAATTTATGTAAAAAATCGTAAAGACCATTATAAGTTACATAAACTTCATTGAAGCCTAAAAAGTTTGGTTTTCAAAAGTTGCCGTTTGTGTCTACCGCCTATTTCTAGTTCCTCCAGGTGGCGCTACGTACTTCTTCCCTATAACGCATGCCACGGGGGGGGGGGTGAAATCTCCATGACAGAAAGAAGCACTTTTCCCCCTGCTTGGGCCTCTACTTATTTTCTTTCTCTATGACCTCGGAACACAACTTTTTCTAACCTCTATTCTCATTTATGACCTCTATTTTTACCGTCGTCTGCCTAACGTCTGCTTCAAAAATTACATGAGATGCACGGGGATTCGGGGAAAGCTAAATATTAAAGTAAGTACTTATACTTCTGATTTTACTAGCGCGAATGGCATTAGCTTGAAACTCTCAAGAGTTCCAAAGTGAGTTACAAGTTGACATCATTCGATCCCTGTTGATATGATCATAAGTCCTTAGTGTTAGAGTCAGCGAAGCGCTATTTCTGTCACAAGGAATTTTCTTCCACGAATTATATTCCTCAATCCCTAGCTGTAAGGTCCCCGGAGAAAGACCCTGGCTTGGAAAAATATCTATATAAAAATCTACAGCGTTAAATTTTATACGGGTTATTTTCTAAACTTATCAAAGTTTCACACCCACGGGGTTTTCACTGTTACGTTTTTACAGAAAAACTGGTAAAAATTTCAGACAGTTCTCATGTTTTAATTCGTACCAAATCAATGCGTATATCAAACCTCTCCTAAATTACATGTACTCAATCCAAGCTACCAACATTTTAATCGTTAATTTACAAAAATATATTCCTATAATGTTACTTGCAACAACTTCGGCATTCGAATGGTGCTCATATGTCAGACTAGCTTTTCCAAATTCCCCTTCTTTTATCGTTATTGAACGAGAGCGCCATCTACGTCATTTACTTCGAGTAAAGTCTTGTAAAGATAACCTTTATTATAAACGAATATTTAATTAAAATATGTATTTACTTTAAATTATTAAATAAATTAATTTTATAAAATAATTATATTAATTAAATTTATTAAAATTATTTTTTTTTCAAGCTTCTATTAATAAATCAACATAAAATTCCTCTCCTTCGCCCAGGCATGACCAACTTCACGCGCTCACTACGCTCGCACCAGGCGGCCTACCCAAAGAATTTCAAATCCATGTATTGGCGCAAAATTAAAGTTTGATTTTTATTGTCTTCGACGGCCGTCGGGAGCGCCACTTCCGGACCTTAAAGTTGGCTACTTTTACGATATAAAAAACATGGTTTTCTATGGCGCGAAACTTGACCATAGGGCCATTCTATATGGTTTCAGCCAATCATGCCACCATGGGTCCTGCGATTTTTATGAAATTTGGTAGACTTATTCCTTTCGTCAATTAAGGAATATTAACCGATTTTTAGGGCAAAATTTAAAAAAATGATTTTGTTACAGAATATTAATCTAGACCCCAAAATTTTAGTTATGTTTTTGGGAAATCTCTGCCCAAAGATTAAACTGTTAATAACTTTTTATTTTTTTAACATATCAACTTGAAATATTCCTTAATTATGAAGTGTATAGTACGGAATCTGTATAAAATCTTCAAAACAATTTACACATTTTAGTTGATTTTTAAAATGGGTATTTCGTCATGTGGTGCAACTTTTAAATATTTATAAAACACATTTTTCTATACCTCTAGACCTTATCTTTCTAACGGTATCAGTATCGTTTCGTATATTTGTTTTGGTTTCCACTGGCAGCCAGAAAAACAAAATCTGTGATATTGCTCGAAAAACATTATTTTAATATTCTATAGAATTTATTGGATTTTTAATAAAAACTTCAAATTTGCCCATTTTTTAAATTGATAACACATTTAATAAATTTATATTAATTTGCAAAATTTTAAATTTGTAAATATGTGAAAAAAAACCGCGCATTAGATTTTAAAAATAATTTAATCTTGAACCATATGGTTTTATTTCGTCATGTGGTGCAACTTTTAAATATCTATAAAACCCAATTTTCGTTACCTCTAGATCTTATCTTTCTAACTGTATAAGTATCGTTTCATTTATTTGTTTTGTTTTCTACTGGCAGACGGAAAAACCAAATCTGAGATTCTATAGAATTTAAAGATAGTTAATAAAAACTTCTTAAAATTGCCACAGAAATTTAATATCTGACATTTCAAAAAGATTTTAATAGGGAGTTAACAACTGACATAGGTTTGACGTCATTTTCAAAAATCGGCGCGATTTACACGCCATCTCTCGAGGCATCCGCGAACTATATTTCATAATAAAACTGTGGTCGGCCATATTGGGTAGAAATTATCTGTTTACAGACATACAGTCGGAGCTCTAAAGATGGTTAAAAGTTGCGGTGTCAAGAGGTGTAAAAGTGTTTTTGGGGCGATAGATAATGAGAGTAAGATAGGATTTTTCAGGATCCCTCGCGTAGTAAAACACCAAGGTGAAAAAACCGAGGAACTTTCAAAAGAAAGAAATCGTAAATGGCTTAGATTTTTAAGCCTTGAACCTGAAGCCTACAGTGAACATATGAGGATATGCTCAAAACACTTTCTCTCTGGAGGTAAAGGTTAACAAATATTTTGGTTAATTAAATAAGTATTCTAAAATATATCCAACATATTACAGCACCATCGTCATTGTTTGACACTTCTAATCCAGACTGGCTCCCGTCTAGATTCGTAAATGGCAATGAAAAATATGAAAGCGTCAACAGTTCAAAACTGCAACGTTTTGAAAGAAGACTTAAACGAGCGTGCCCAGAACAACTACCCAACGCTAAAAGAAGAAAAGTCAAAGCTTCACAATTAGATATTTCTAACATAAGCACCAACATCCTCGAAGATAGCGCACTTGGGTTATCATTACAAGAATCGGAGTTAGGAGTTGATACTTCTTTGGTTATGAATAGCACGTTTAATGAAATAAGCTTATCTGAAGTTTCAAAATCTCCTTTAAAAAACATTTCCAATGATTTTGGAACGCAAACTTATATGGTACGGAAGGATTTCAGTGCCCAGGTAACGGTTGGAAAAGAAGTGTGCGACTTCAGCGGGCAAACAGATATCGCTCCAAAAGAAAGTTCTGATACTCAAACAATGAAAGTTGAAATTATGGAAAATGAAACCCAAACGCTCTTCAGGGTTATTGAAATGTTTGAATTTGAAGCAAGCAAGCTCAAAGTTGAAGAATCTTTCACCGAAGCTGAAAAATTGAAAGCATCAATTAAAGAGGCAGAAGATAAAATTAAAAATTTGTTTGAAGACAATGTTCAGCTAATTTGTAAATTAGAGAAACTTCAAATTGAACTGAACTTAAGAAACTTCGTTCAATCAACATTCGTCAATGATGATTCCCGCACAAGGTTTTTTACCGGACTAGAAACCTACTCAACTCTCTTGACATTGTTTAACGGAATCAAAAGCTACTTGTTTCAAAATTCCAAACTGACCCCTTTCCAGCAGTTAATTTTGACTTTGATGAAACTCCGGCTTGGGTCCAGCAACAGAGACCTAGCGTATAGGTTCAACGTTTCCGAAATGACAATATCAAGATTATTTTATAACTGTTTGAATGCGTTATACAAACGTCTGACAAAATTTATTCACTGGCCAGATAGAGACGAGCTACAAAAAACAATGCCTATGTGCTTCAGAGATAAATTTGGTCAAAAGGTTGCACTTATCATCGACTGTTTTGAAGTTTTTATGGAAAAACCATCAAATATACTAACAAAAGCCGAAACATGGTCTAGTTACAAGCATCAAAACACAGTAAAATTCCTCATTGGAATAACCCCGCAAGGAACAGTTTGTTATCTTTCTAATCTTTGCCAATCAGTTGTGCCATTTGATTAAAATAATTTTCAAAATTAAAATCTTGCTCGTATAACCTGGAAAATTTTTTAAATAAATATCAAGTGATAGTTTTAAACAACTTCTTTTTCTTTTATTTTTTACTATGGTTTTTTTACGCTTATTTGATCGATTAACTTTAACACAATCAATGCAAAATCATTTCCCTTTGGGAACATCATTTATCTTTAAACACTAAATGAAACCACCGTAGTACACAATCTGCCTATCTGTTTCGATTGAACATCACGGACAAACCCATTCAAAATTATTATAGGCTAAAAGGCTTTTTCGATTATTTAATTGGTCCTCAGTAAATGGTGAAATACCGTGAATTAAATAATGATAAAGATGCCCATATTCTGTAGGCGGCAAATGTTCAAAACCAAACCCTACACCTCTATGTTCTCCATCCCCATGAACTTGTTTCAAATCGTCTGAATTCATTTTATATGGATCGATATTGTTGATTAATTTCATTTTTTCAAGGTACCTCTTTTTAACATGATCAGGGAGTTCATTAACATAATCTGAAGGAACATCTTCCTTTACTTTCTTAGTCCTACCCATGACTAGGTTATTCAACTTATTCTACGTTTCTACCCAATATGGCGGACACTATAGTTAATACAAATTCACGAGAGATGGCGCCAAAATTGCCAGCGAAAAAAAAAACCTCTACGTAATCTTTTTTTTTACCCCTCGGATGTTAACTCCCTATTAGTATGCAAATTTAATTTGTTTTTAATATTTGAATAAACCAGCGCATTATATTTTTTGAAAAATAATTTAATCTTAAAGCTATATTTTTATATCAGGAATTTATTTATTGGGCGAAATTTAAAAGATATATAATATTGAAATATTTTTCTAAATATATTTTGGGACCTTTAAACATCTTTCTTTGTTAACTTACATTTGCCAGTTGAGTCTATAGGTGTTGGTTTTGATAAATTACAAATTATAATATTTTGCAAGGGCACGTAACATTATGCATATTTCATGAAATTTAGTAAATAATCATTTTCATCATAGTTTTATTCTTCAACAAATGCCACAAACCACTCTTTGTCGTAAACAGCTGAAACATGTTGGCTGATGGAAATACATCGAATAAAATAGCAGATTCGCTATCTTGCACTGCCGTGTATTTAATTCATCCATCGTTAACTGATGCATACCAAGTTCAGTATTTGACTGCGGTACCAATTTATGGTGTGACTGAGTGCCAAAGATTGTCGAAGCGAAGGAAATTCGTTCTGAGAATTTATCACTGTGGTTTCTCACATCGGTTTTGGAAGCATTAAAAACTGTATTCCACTATTATTTTCTTCTGTCCATTGAGACAACTGAAGTGGACTTATTTGATTAAGAAACTCCTATACCGTCACTTGGGTTTTTTTCCGTGGCTAGTTGCAAAGTAATTTCAATCAGCAACCAAGAGAAAATATAACACATGATTGCGGAGGTTCAAGAAGTTCTTACAAATTTTGTATTGCGATGCAGTGCCATCATTGAAATAGTGGATATGCTCCAAATTTGGAGATAAATGTTGAAGCTCCATGTTCAGTTTCAATGTTTCATCCCTTACAATAAAACACGAAATAAGAGTTTTCTGCAAAAACGATTAGTATTAAAGCAAGTCTTCCTTCAATCTTCTTAAGTAAAAGGTTTGTGATTTAGCCACAAAGTGATGCTCAAGTGCTTTCTGGATTGATATTGGAACGTTTTCGGAGAAGTCACTTACTGTCTGTGTGAGCTCTTAGAGCTTCGTTGGCCTATCCAAGGCTTGAAAATTATTAATCAAATAACAACTCCATTTGAAGATAAAAACTATGACGAAAATGATAAATTAATAAATTTCATGAAATAGGCCTATGCAAAAGATAGTTGCGATTTTACGTGACCAAACAAAATCTAAAACTGTCACGTGCTCTTGCCCAACAGTATTTGTACATTATCGAAACCCACCCCTATAGACTCAACTGGTAAATATAAGTTACTAAAGAAATATGTATAAATGTCCCAAAATATATTTAGAAAAAATTTAATTATAAAAATTTTTAAGAATTCACCAAGTGTATAAATTCGTGATAAAAAATACAGCTGGTGTTTTGAGTATTTTATTGCTTACTTAATATTTTACTTAATAAATTCTATGGTTCAAGATTAAATTATTTTTAAAATCTAAAGCGCGGTTTTTTCAAATATTTACAAAATTAAAATTTTGCATATTTATATAAAATTAAAAGGGTTATAAATTTAAAAAAATGGGCAAATTTGAAGTTTTTATTAAAAGTCCAATAAATTCTATAGAATATAAAAATAATGTTTTTCGAGCAATATCACTGATTTTGTTTTTCTGGCTGCCAGTGGAAACCAAAACAAATATACGAAACGATACTAATATATAAGGTCTAGAGGTATAGAAAAATGTGTTTTATAAATATTTAAAAGTTGCACCACATGACGAAATACCCATTAGAATAGGATCCCCCGAAATGTTTATTTAATTTTATTTTAATTTTTAAAAATCAACTAAATTGTTTTGGAGATTTTATTCAGATTCCGTACTATACACTCCATAATTAAGGAATATTTCAAGTTGATATGTGAAAAATATAAAAAGTTGTTAACACTTTAATCGTGGGGTAGAGATTTCCCAAAAAACATAACTAAAATTCGGGGGTCTAGATTAATATTCTGTAACAAAATAATTTTTTAAATTTTGCCCTAAAAATAGGTTAATGTTCCTCAATTGTTGAAAGGAATAAGTCTACCAAATTTCATAAAAATCGCAGGACCCATGGTGGCATGATTGGCTGAAATTATATGGAATGGCCCCATAATGAGTACATAGTACTGGAAATTATTTAAATATCACAAAATTGTAGTTATTTTATACTTAGGTTAAAACTTAAACGTTCAATTTCCATATATAACCCCTCAAATACTTCATTACTTAGGTAATTTTTAAATAAGTTTGTATGAATAGTTAAGCCTTGTCCGGTTTTAGATTTGTCGTCTTTTAAAACAATTTTCGCGGCGGGAAATTCGAACACTTGATAATTACTTAATGCTGAATGATATTTGATATAAAAAGATATTTATTTCATTTTTCAATTATTATTTAAAGTTGTTACATATCAATACTTTTTTAGAAATTACCCAAACTTTCATCGCGTTGTTTTCCCTATTGCCCTTGCTTATGGAGTTTCTTTCCACGAGTTTCCTTCTGATGGGCCGTTGAGAGGCATGTGGCTAGAAAATATCTCTCGGGATAATTTTCAAATAAATGACAGATCAGAATTGAGCGTTGTATGTAGTTTACACTTTTGTGAAACAGATGACCGTAAAGGTCTTAAATTACGAAAGCTGGAAAAAACGGCAAAACCTACAGTATTCCCACAGTATCTAACTTATATGATACCAAATACAATGAGTAAAGAGCCTGACACGCAACGAAACACTTTGTAATTGGCAAGTTTGGCTTACGTAGCTGGTTTTGTGGTACAGAAAATGGGGCAAGCTGAATTTTGTAGCTTGTGTTTCGAGTGCATTTCCGGACCCTTCTCAAATTCAACACTTTTAGACTTTATTAAAACAGCCGACAGAGGAGGTATAAGTTACCCAAATAAGGATTTTCTAATGATTCATTAAGGCAGCAGTTCCTTATTTATGAGAATCAGCCAGAATTTGCGAAAATATTGAAGCTCACGTGTTGCCGAAACTTACCAGGTGTCCAATTTTGCAGTGAAATTTTTATGTCACTCATGCCTCAATATCTGCCAAATTTATCTGTGACAAAATTATACCACCCGTAGTTGATAACATAACTAGGACAATTTAATTTGAGAAAGTAAAGGATCTAGTTTACAAACCTCAATCGAGAAAACTTCTGAAAATTTAAAGGGCTTTCATTTTCATTATGGATGTGATATTTCATTGCTTTCCTGAAGTTTTCCAGGATTCTTTCATATCTACTATTCATAATTACCAGTTTTCGTTCATATCTACCAGTATTCATAATTACCAGCGTTCATTCATAATTACCAGCGTTCATTCATATCTACCAGTATTCATACTTTTTTACCAATTTTCATTCATGATTTCGTTCATTATCACTATTATTCCAACTATATATGTCTCTAAAATTTAATGAAAAAATGCAATTATTAACTTTTAAGTCCAACAAATTATTTCATTAAAATATTAAAAGTATTTTTTATGTTCGTTACACTAAAATTTTAGTTGCATCGCTTTAAATATCAGTTTTATAGTTTATCTTAGGGTTGTTAATTTTCCGGAAAAATAAAATGCGGAAAAATTTCCGCAAATCGGAAAAATAAAAAAATTAAACATAAATTACTTTTCAAGGGTTTTTAATGTTTTAAACTTTTTATCGATTTAAAATGACTAATATCAGTAAACATACTACAAAACATTAATAGTGTTACATTTCAACCAGTTTAAACTAGTCTATAGGTTTAGTTTTACTTTTAGATTAGAAAAAATGAGGTGAAAATGCCGCTTTCTTGAAATTTGCAAACAATATATTAGACAAATCATGGAATGAAAACGTTTTTAATATTTTCCGGAAAAATACGGAAAATTTTCCGGAAAAAAGGCCTCGGTAATTTTCCGGAAAATTTTCCGAGCGGGAAATTTTCCGCGGAAAATTTTCCGACTTACAACACTAGTTACTTTATCTACTTGCCATCAAATAGTTTAAAATCCAAAACAAAACGTTTGATGAAATTCCACATGTAGGTTTGTTTACATTCCATTCTAAGCATGTGATTTACACTGGCGCCTGATCTGAGTCCTGAGCGGTGGCACTTATGGAAATAGTCGATCTCGGCGGGAAAAATGAATTAGAAAATTTTGAAAAGGGTTGTAAATCATGGAAAAAGGTTTATTCTACCTCTGACATCGACGAATATATCGAATAGCTTTCAATAAATTCCTTAAAGTAACGAAAAACCATAATCGTTCCATTCGATTCAATGCTAATAGTTAGGTCCGTAGGTGGCGCTAGCGCCTCCGTAGCGGCAAAGAAGGAATTTCACTATTTTTGATCTTTTGGGCAGGCCGCCTGGTGCGAGCGTAGTGAGCGCGCGAAGTTGGCTACGGCCCAGGTGAGGGGACGAATTTTTTTTTGGGACATGTGATTCTATTACGGGTATAACATTAAATCCAGCCTCCTAAAGTTCAATAAACCTGGTCATTAAACATTCCTACCATTAATTAGGTAGTCTGGCTTCAGAGTGGGGCTTTGTTATATGACGTTGCCCACAGGTCGTATTGACGGGCAACGTTTTAGAAACTCAAGTGGCTACATTTGTAGTCAAGGCTTAGCGCGAACTGTATTTCGCAACCTTTTACCTCGCATCTTTTCGATTGAATGAAAATGGGTAAAATTATTAAAAGCAAATGCCTTAATTTATGATCATCAACTGATTTTCTAGTTGTTCGGGTGTTCTTCTAGGAATTGAAAGTAATATTTTTCGCCGGTTAAAACGCGCCATGCCGGAAACATTTTGTTTAATTTTTAATGCCTCATAGAGACATCGCGTTTCTTGTGCCATTTAGGCTTTTCGACGTGGCATTTTACAAACAAAAACCTTTAAGTGGTTTGCTTTAAGGCATTTCATTTATTTATACAATTGTTTGTTAATTTTGGAGTAAAACTAAAATTTTTAAGAAATGAAATCATCTAGGCTTAATACATTCTTAGAAACCGAAAATATTGAATCTCTTAAAAATATGCATAGTTTAAATTTTTAATAACACTGGGAACATACAGCGGCGGAAAATATAAATACCCTTTATGTTTCCGTCTGCTTGCCCTACTCAAATCAAAAATGAATGATACTATATTTAGGAACAAAAAATCAGCTAATAATACTGAGCAAAGCAGAAAAGTTAAGAGTATTCAAATTTATGAACGTAGATGGCACTATATTCTGTAAGATCTGGGCAGTAGATCGTTAAGCGCCATTTTGACACGAAATTGTAATATATGGTGGAGTTTAGTTTAGCCTATTCTAGTAACGTATAACCACCAAATGGTCAACTGATCTGGATTTATGATTATAAACGATAACAGACGCTAGATCATAGGAGCTACCTGGGAAATTCTGGAAAGCTTGGCTCCTCAGCGCCATCTAGAATCGTTTCGATCGCGAATAGATCCAAATTGATTTGGTTTGACTTGCGAATTGGTTGTAGCAGAAGCCTATAATAAAAGAAGCCTCTAACTCCCTATACCACCAGCGTAAAACTTTTGAAACGTCTTGTTTTTGACACGGAGCAAAGAAGAAAATAACGCGGACTAGGACTAGTAAATCTAGTGAGCGCTATATTTAGTCTTTGTAGAGAAAAAGTAGTTTGCTTTCCAAAACGTCGGCTGGCAAACCTGAAACGTAGGTATAGATCATCCTTGGTTTAAAACTTTAAACGCGAAAGGCGGACAAGGCTTAAGGTTTTTCAAAGCGTATTGAGTAAACTATACGGAGATATCACCTTCAGAATCAAGATTATTGTTAATTAGTATATATATATGATAGCAAATAATAGCTTTAACATTTAGTACCTTTATAATGTAGAAATTACCAAGTTCGATCGACGAGGGAATCTCTCAAATTTTAAAATCTCCGTCAAAATCCTATATGGGAATTCTACGCGCTAATGTTTTCTCCGCTACTGCTCGCCTATGTATCGAGGGGCTATCCAATCATTCCAATCTTAGACATTTTGTACATCTGATTTCAGATTTCAATATTTAATTAATTAAAGATATTAAAGCTACTAAATTTACGATATTTCAAGTGATTTCATTGCTGATTTCTACATCTGAAGCGCCTCGGTATGAATATATCGAGAGGACTATATTTTCGGGTCACATATCGCCTTAACTAATCTGTATCCCTCCGATTACCTTTAGATAGAAAACGAGACGTTTTACGATTCTGGGCGAGTTAGAGGCTTCTCGTATTATAGGCCGAAACAAGTCTAGGTGGCGTAACGGCGCTCGCTTCTCCGAGGTACCGTCTATGATCTAGCGTTTGAAACCGTCAAATTAAAAAGTCACGATAATGTTAATTATTAAATACATTTTATTGTAAAAAAATTATTTTCATAATTAATCGATTCTACTATGGTTTTCTTTTTTTTCACGAGCTTCTATTTACCCGCAATAGAAGGCGCTGGTGACAAATCAACGAAAAATCCCATCCTTCAACAAGGATGGGGGCGATAAAGTCTGACTAATTTTGGGGCACTCGTGTCTATTACTGGTAAAGCATCGTTATCAACCTCCTAAGAGTTCTATAACCCTGGATAATCTGAAAACTAAAGAATAACTTGGCATTGTAACCCGGCCACCTGGATTAATGGCTTTAAACGTCGCATTAGGAGGTGTCGTTTTAAGTTCAGAGGTGTCGTTCTGAATTAAGTTTCCTTCAAAATGGTAGATTTCCTTCTAAATTGCGAGCTTAACTTTTAAATTAGAAGGTGTCCTTTTAAGTTGAGATGTGCTGTTCTAAATTGGTAGGTTTACTTCTAAATTGGGAGGTGTCGTTCTAAATTGGTAGGTTTCCTTTTAAAATAGGAGGTGTCGTTTTAGTTTGGGGGGTGTTATTTTAAATTGGGAGGTTTCCTTCTAATTTGGTAGGTTAACTTTTAAATTAGGAGGTGTCGTTCTCAATTGAGGTGTCGTTTTAAATTCGGAGGTTTAAATCTTCGGAACAGCATTCAAAATGTCGTCTTCTAGAACAGGAAACACTTTTATTTGGTTCAAAATGAAACTGAATATTTTGGTAAGAACAAGTCAGCCTAGGCCGTAATTTTAGTTCCACATCAGTGTATTCGAGTAGACACAGGTAGGCAAACTAATACAAAAACTGTTGAGGCTACGTGATTTCTTATCGTTTGATATATAAATTGCCATCCTAAGTTAAAGAGTGGATGCCGCCCACCATCAGGATACGCGGGTGGGAAAACCAATACTAAAGCTGTTGAGGCCATGTGATTGCCTATTGTTTGATATATAATTTACCAATCTATGTTAAAGTGTGCGCACCGCCCACCCTCTGGCTACGCGGGTGGGCAAACCAATACAAAAGCTGTTGCAGCCATGTGATTATACCTATCGTTAGATATATAAAATTTTATCCTAAGTTGAAGGATTAAAACTGTGGTTCCACCCACCCTCAGGGTACGCGGGTGGGCAAAGCAATACAAAAGCTGTCCAGGCCATGTGATTTTATATTATCTCGGTGATTAAATTAGTATTTTCTAAGAGCAGATATTTAATATGGATTATTAACAACTGCATAAATCATATTATTGCAAGAATGTATTTATGTACTAAGAATATGGCAAGACGGAGATTCTGTCCCCATGGTCGCATACTTTTCAGCTTAAGGGCCTGTTGCCAAAGCCCTTGCCAAAGTGCTAGCCCATTGAATTTAACATGTTTGATTCTAGCAAAAGCAGACTTTTTCAACACGTCCTAAGTTCGACTGCTTTGCATTTTTTGGTCTCACTCTTTCAAGTAGACGCGAGCGTAGACGATTCCAATCTTTTACTTTTATTGTTCTATGAGACCAAATTGTTTTTTTTCGATCACTCTCCCTTTAAGGGGGTGGGTCGGAAATTAACGGCACTTCGTGAGCGTCAAAGAGTTCTATCGAATGAGACCAAATAACTGGACCAACTATACAAACTATACAAGTTCGCCAAGAAGGCTATAATATTGTTTTGTGCGACACATAAACGACTTCGATAAGAAAGTGCCACACTTATTTATTACTTCTGACCATTCACGGTTTCGATAAGAAAGTGCCACACTTATTTATTACTTCTGACCATTCACGGTTTCGATAAGAAAGTGCCACACTTATTTATAACTTCTGACCGCTTGGCGGTAAATTTCGCTCGTTTAAAAATTAATTTCTCGTCATTAAAAAAAGATACAATTTTACGACTGATATTTTTAGTATATTTAAACATGATCTTTCAAATAGACCCAAGTTTTACCCAACCTGGACCTTTTCTTTAACTTGACAAATCCCCCCGCCTCGCTAAAAAGGACTAGCAGTTCAGAGTGAAATTTGAACAGAGCGGCGTGGCTCGGCTGGTAAATTCGTCGGTTTTAGAGATAACGTGGCCAGCGGCTATCTGGGTTCGATTCCCGGCGCCGCCAATAATATAAATTATACGACAAATTATTTTTCGCAGCTCCATCTACCGTGTCGTCGCTTTTCCACGTCAAACAAACTACAACACTTAACTACAATCCATCCATAGCAATAGTCCCACTTCGATATATATATATATCTCGATGTGGAACTAAAAAGCAAGAAATCTCGTTGAATTTATAAATGTTGTCGGAAATCTACAATAGTATACACGAATTTACAGATATATATTTAAATTTACACAATTTTAGTTAATACGTTCATAAAACAACTTGGCAAGCCAAAATATACCTCTACTCGGAAGAATTGTCCCTAATTGTATTAATTTATCTAGATGACCCTTAAAGATATATCACCGCAATTCAGAGTTATTTACTGAAAACGTAATCCTGGTACAATCCCACCCGGTATAAAATTTTAATTATAATAAAAATAATTGAGACGAAACAGCCGAAATAAATTTATTCAGAATATTATAAGTAGTTACAACAGTGAGTTAGACGTACTAAAACAATGCACAATTGAGTTTAACCCTCTTAACAGTACAATTTTATCAATTAATACGAAGCCAATTTCATTGAAAGAAATATCTACAGAGGGTATTTCTTATTAGTTTTCTCACTTACGCAATACTTGCCGCATCTGTAACGCTCATTTTATTTCAACACTCGCCCATGATAAAGATAACCTGGGTAAAACCGATACCTTTTCTTAGTTCTTCTTTAGATAAACCCTCGTCTCCTGCCATCTAATATTCAAAATTTACTAACTCTTATTTAAAAAGCACTACACCAAATTCAATAAAACCAACCTCGTGGCATAAAACAATTCCTTAATAACAAAAAAAACCTACTTTAAACCATTTCACACAAAGAACAATAATTTAATGCTAACAATACCGCCGAAAAGCTCAACACAATCAACAAATTAAAATACAAAAGCCCAATCGTACAAATTTCGGAGCCAAAATTACCAATAGAAAAATATATAATAAAAGCCCAATTAATCAGGCTTCAGAGCAAAAATATTTAATAGAAAAATAAATAATAATAACCCAAACCGACTTCAGGGCAAAAATGATTCATAGAAAAATATATAATAACAACCCAATTAATCAGGCTTCAGAGCAAAAATAATTAATAGAAAAATTTATAATAATAACCCAATCAATCAGACTTCAGAGCAAAAATAACAATTATAAAAATATAAAATAACTCAATCGATCAGGCTTCAGAGCAAAAATAACCTATAAAAATATTTAATATTAACCCAATCGATCAGCCTACAAAACAAAAATACTTAATAGAATAGAATAAAAAAGGAAAAAGCCACTATATGTACAAAAATTATAGTTTATTTAAACTAGACGACTAGTTTCGCTACCCATTCGGGAGCTTCCTCAGGTCTGACCGCTGGGCCGCGTTATACATCCATTTATAACTTTCACAATTCAAGGTTAAACAAATTTTTTCAAGAGATTAAAGATTGGAAAATTAAAAAATTAAAAAAAAATTAAAAAAACACTCGACAATTTATACAAGAGATAGTTAATTCTGTAGACAAAAGTAAATAAAAGTTAATAAGTGTACTAAACGTATACAAAAAATTATTTAAACACTGTCATGGCTTAATCAATCCACATTGCCGCAATGAGGCTACCGGGGCCGTCATCTCTATTTAAAATTAACGAATTCGATTTTCGATTTTTAACTATTTCCAACGATTCTCTTATATTTAATTTTATGTAATGGTCAGTTTTATATATTATTTTTATTTTGTCAAAATATGGTTGGTGTCCAGTTTTGGCAACGTGTTCAGCAAGTTGTTGTTTTACCAGAACAATTATGTCTTTTAAATAACCCTAAAATCATTAACAAGTCCAGCTAATATAATTTATAAATATTTAATTAAATATAAGATTAATATAATTTATAAATATTTAATTAAATATAAGATTAATATAATTTATAAATATATAATTAAATATAAGATTAATATAATTTATAAATATTTAATTAAATATAAGATTAATATAATTTATAAATATTTAATTAAATATAAGATTAATATAATTTATAAATATTTAATTAAATATAAGATTAATATAATTTATAAATATTTAATTAAATATAAGATTAATATTATTTATAAATATTTAATTAAATATAAGATTAATATAATTTATAAATATTTAATTAAATATAAGATTAATATAATTTATAAATATTTAATTAAATATAAGATTAATATAATTTATAAATATTTAATTAAATATAAGATTAATATTATTTATAAATATTTAATTAAATATAAGATTAATATAATTTATAAATATATAATTAAATATAAGATTAATATAATTTATAAATATTTAATTAAATATAAGATTAATATAATTTATAAATATTTAATTAAATATAAGATTAATATAATTTATAAATATTTAATTAAATATAAGATTAATATAATTTATAAATATTTAATTAAATATAAGATTAATATAATTTATAAATATTTAATTAAATATAAGATTAATATTATTTATAAATATTTAATTAAATATAAGATTAATATTATTTATAAATATTTAATTAAATATAAGATTAATATAATTTATAAATATTTAATTAAATATAAGATTAATATAATATATAAATATAAGATTAATATAATTTATAAATATTTAATTAAATATAAGATTAACATAATTTATAAATATTTAATTAAATATAAGATTAACATAATTTATAAATATTTAATTAAATATAAGATTAATATAATATATAAATATAAGATTAATATAATTTATAAATATTTAATTAAATATAAGATTAACATAATTTATAAATATTTAATTAAATATAAGATTAACATAATTTATAAATATTTAATTAAATATAAGATTAATATAATTTATAAATATTTAATTAAATATAAGATTAATATAATTTATAAATATTTAATTAAATATAAGATTAATATAATTTATAAATATTTAATTAAATATAAGATTAATATAATTTATAAATATTTAATTAAATATAAGATTAATATAATTTATAAATATTTAATTAAATATAAGATTAATATTATTTATAAATATTTAATTAAATATAAGATTAATATAATTTATAAATATATAATTAAATATAAGATTAATATAATTTATAAATATTTAATTAAATATAAGATTAATATAATTTATAAATATTTAATTAAATATAAGATTAATATAATTTATAAATATTTAATTAAATATAAGATTAATATAATTTATAAATATTTAATTAAATATAAGATTAATATAATTTATAAATATTTAATTAAATATAAGATTAATATTATTTATAAATATTTAATTAAATATAAGATTAATATTATTTATAAATATTTAATTAAATATAAGATTAATATAATTTATAAATATTTAATTAAATATAAGATTAATATAATTTATAAATATTTAATTAAATATAAGATTAATATAATATATAAATATAAGATTAATATAATTTATAAATATTTAATTAAATATAAGATTAACATAATTTATAAATATTTAATTAAATATAAGATTAACATAATTTATAAATATTTAATTAAATATAAGATTAATATAATATATAAATATAAGATTAATATAATTTATAAATATTTAATTAAATATAAGATTAACATAATTTATAAATATTTAATTAAATATAAGATTAACATAATTTATAAATATTTAATTAAATATAAGATTAACATAATTTATAAATATTTAATTAAATATAAGATTAATATAATTTATAAATATTTAATTAAATATAAGATTAATATAATTTATAAATATTTAATTAAATATAAGATTAATATAATTTATAAATATTTAATTAAATATAAGATTAATATAATTTATAAATATTTAATTAAATATAAGATTAATATAATTTATAAATATTTAATTAAATATAAGATTAATATTATTTATAAATATTTAATTAAATATAAGATTAATATAATTTATAAATATTTAATTAAATATAAGATTAATGTAATATATAAATATAAGATTAATATAATTTATAAATATTTAATTAAATATAAGATTAACATAATTTATAAATATTTAATTAAATATAAGATTAATATAATATATAAATATAAGATTAATATAATATATAAATATAAGATTATTCCTGCTACAATATAACGGAGGTTGAGCTACCTTATTATGAAAAAGACGGTGTTTCAAATTTTAAATGTAATCATTGCAAGATGTCGAAGACCGACGAGTCGTTATTAGAAACTCTGAACGACCAATCAAAGGTTTCGTTAACGTTGGATTCCTCTAAAAGCGAAGTCTCTGACGACGAAGAAGTTCAGTCTGAACATGCTAGCTCCGATAAAAGCAATTCAATAGGTGATACTCTGATATTGAAATCTCTACTTACAACAGTTTTGGAGTTACAAATTGAAGTTACCGCACTTAAAGCTCAGAATGAAAAAATGTGCCTGACGATGTTGGAAATACTTCAAATAACTAAGAATCCAATCGACAACCCTAACCTCTCAAGTACATTCGCATCACTCAACAACGTTGTGTCAAGTGTCCGTGACATTTCTATTCAAAATTCGCGCATTACTGATCTGACATGCGAGACCTTAAAAGTCTGCGAATCACTAACGCCTTCCCAGGATTCTAGTCAAACGTCTCCTCTGTCCGTGGACGCAACGAAACTTAAAGAAACACCAAGGGCAAATGAAGATGAATCCTGGGCGACTAAAGCGAGGCGGGTTAAAAATAAAAAAAATAAGAGAAATACGAAATTGACAGATTCTAATAGCAACCGAAACTCTAATAAAACGAATCAAGTTGGAGAAAATAGAAAAACTACGGTAATTATGGGAAACAAAGAAAATTCCTCTTTGGAAGCTGCCCCGAAGAACAATTTAACTATTCTTCAAAAAAAGGCGGTGTTTGTCTCGAGGTTTGGTCCGAGTGTCTTAAGCAAACGATTAAAAGAATGGCTAATTGAAACTTATGACTTCAAGACTATCAACTGCTTGAAATTCCGAACCAAACATGACCAACACTCGTCCTCGTTTTACGTTTCCTGTAGCAGTGACGAGTTTGATGACCTACTTGATCCTAACAAATGGCCTGTTGGAATACTCGTTAAACCATTCCGCGGACGGCTGTACCGGAATCAAATCCAACAAGAAGACGGAAAAACCCTGGACAACTTAACACCTAGATCCGAGAGCGACCAGGTAGCGGGAGAAGGAATTTCTACTACTGAGCAATCAAACCAGTGGCACCTACCTTTAGTCACGGACCCTCCAATACTGGAAAAATTGTAATACTCTTATCTACGACTTAAAGGTTGAAACAAGATTTGAACTTAATGACTGAAGAGACTCTTAGACCGTTAAGAATCTTATACCAAAATGTAAATGGTTTAAGAACCAAGTTAAACCTATTGCACTCTAATTTACTCACCTCTGACGCCGATATAATATGTATTACAGAGACTGGTTTAAATCATTCTTTTTTTGACATAGACTTTATACCAACGAACTATAATTGTTTTCGGGCTGATCGTATCCAGATCTCGACAGATACTAGAGGTGGTGGTTCCCTTATTTTGGTTAACAAAAGCATAATCGCCATTAGACGCGCGGACTTAGAGCTGACTAGCGAATGCGTGTGGATTGAAATTTCAGGCAAGGACAGAAAAAACCTCATTATAGGAAACCATTATTTCTCTCCTTTGTGCAAATTAGATATTATAACTTCGTACCTTACAGCAGTCTGTCCGAAACTTTATGACTTAGATAAAAACTATTTAGTTTTAGGAGATTTTAATGTGCCAGGTGTGGACTGGGTACTAAACAATTACGATCGATGTCCCCCGGGTATAAAACCAAGAGCGTCTGCAGTTTTAGATTTTGTAAATGATCTGGGACTTGCCCAATATAATGTCTATAAAAACGTATATAATAATATTTTAGATCTTGTGTTAACTCATGATGTGCAAATGACAGTAGAAGTAGATCTTTGTCCTCTAATCAATGTTGACAAACCCCATCCTCCTTTATCTATTAAACTTTTATGGCCCACTCTAAGTGTTCGGTGTGAAGAGAAGGAAGTATTTGATTTCAAGAGAGGAGACTATAAAAGTCTTTATCATGATTTAACGAACAGGGACTGGTCATGTTTTAAGGATTTTTACAATATTGACGATGCAGTGGCTCAACTCGATATTATCATTTCGAATTGCCTAGGCACACATATTCCTAAAGTAAAATTTAAGAAAGGTTCGAAACGTATAAAATATCCGCATTGGTTTTCCGATGAGTTAAAGAAATCTCTATCTCGAAAAGCGTATTATCACCGGAAACATAAAAGGTTAAGAAAAGATTATGACCGCGAACAATTTAAATTACTTCGAAAACAATCTCAAACCTTACTTTCTCGTGATAGAGAATCTTTTGGTGTTTCTATAGTTGAAAATACAAGAGATAACTCAAACGCGGTTTGGTCATATGTGAACGATAGACTTAAAAACAAAAGAGGCGAAATTATAATTGACAATGATGGCAATTTTATTACTGATAAGACCGAGTTAGCTAATATTTTTAAGGAACATTTCACGAAACCTTTTGATATTTCAAAAATAAACTATGATTTAGAAAACTTCCCGATAAAAATGATTAGTTCGTTTACAAATCTGGTAATTAAGGAGAATGACGTTAGAGAGGCTATTAAAAAACTAAAACCGCGTAAAGCGTTTGGCTATGACAATCTTCCGGCGTACATCGTGAAAGGTTGCATTGACGTATTTTCTCCGCTCTTATGTATTATCTTTAACCTATCGCTAAAATGTGGTCAATTTCCTAATCAATGGAAAACTTCATTGGTACTACCAGTTTATAAGAAAGGACTTAAAGGTGATATTGACAACTATCGTCCAATATCACTAATCACTGTAATAGCGAAAATATTTGAAACCATAATGTACAAATATATCTACAACTGGTTTAAAGTTTATCTCTCTCCCGAACAGCATGGCTTTTGTACGGGCCGCTCAACAACAACTAATTTAATGTCTTTTGCCACTGAAGTGGAAACATGTGTCCGAAACCGCGGGCAGGTTGATTGTATATATCTAGATTATTCTAAAGCATTCGATAGGATGAGTCATGAATTGTTACTTGGTAAATTGCACCATTATGGTATGGGGGGTAAGGTTCTAAACTGGTTAGCCAGTTATCTTGAAAACAGAACAAATTTGGTAAAAATTAACGGTCGAATTACTAATGTAAGTTACGTCACAAATATAGGTGTGCCTCAAGGTTCAGCCTTAGGTCCCTTATTATTCAATATTTTTGTGAACGATCTATTTCTAAATATAAAAAATAATTCGAATTTAAAAACATATGCGGACGATAACAAATTGTTTAAAAACATTAATAGCTCTATAGATTGTATATCCTTGCAAAAAGACCTTTGTGACCTTGATGTGTGGAGTACCAATAATGGTCTTCCATTAAATTCTATAAAAACAAACGTCATATCATATACTAAAAAAAACAACTACATAGAGTTCAATTACAAAATCGCTGATAAAAGTATTACGCGATGTAACCAAATTAGTGACCTCGGAATATTGTTTGATCATAAAATGTTGTATGCTAAACACATCAACAAGCTGAAGGGCGACTGTTCACGTGTATTATACGCAACTTGCAGAATTGCTAGAAATTTAAAATCTAAAATTGTATTCGTAAATCTATATATAAGCCTAGTAAGAAGCAAAATTGAGTATTGTCTGCAAGTATGGGAAGGATGTAGTAATTACTTACTTAAAATGGTTGAGAGAATTCAAAGAAAATTCGTACATTTATATCATCACTATTTTTTAAAAAACAAACCTGACAATTACATTGAGATTTTAAATAGTTTAAATTTACAAACAATATATAATCGATTTTTTAGAGCAGACGCTTTATTTTTAAACAAACTTCTCACTAACAAAATTGATTGTATAAACTTACTTAGCAATGTGAATATCAGAATTCCAAAGAAAAATACCAGAAGTATTTCATGTTTCAACATCCCAAATAAATATATAAACCCTCTAATTAGACTACAAGATAAATGTAACAGGCTAGTTGAAAATGTAAACTTCTTTGAAACTAACAACTCAAAATTTGCAATTTCTTTAAATGTATTAATACCTAACAAGGATTTTGATGTATTTTAATTAGAATTCTAATTTTAGTCGAAAATATGATACCACATTTGTTATTTATTTATTTTGGTTTTTTTGTTATTTTCTATATGGAATTTTTGAATGTAACCTGTAATTTATTTTGAATGTAACCTGTAATTTATTGAATTTCTTTTTTATATACATTGTTATATATTTTTATATATTAACAATGACTTGACTTAATTTAAAGCGTGTTAGAATATGGAAAGTACTATGTATGTTTTTTAGCACGTAATAAATCCAAATTATCTATCTATCTATAAGATTAATATAATTTATAAATATTTAATTAAATATAAGATTAACATAATTTATAAATATTTAATTAAATATAAGATTAACATAATTTATAAATATTTAATTAAATATAAGATTAACATAATTTATAAATATTTAATTAAATATAAGATTAATATAATTTATAAATATTTAATTAAATATAAGATTAATATAATTTATAAATATTTAATTAAATATAAGATTAATATAATTTATAAATATTTAATTAAATATAAGATTAATATAATTTATAAATATTTAATTAAATATAAGATTAATATAATTTATAAATATTTAATTAAATATAAGATTAATATAATTTATAAATATTTAATTAAATATAAGATTAATATAATTTATAAATATTTAATTAAATATAAGATTAATATTATTTATAAATATTTAATTAAATATAAGATTAATATTATTTATAAATATTTAATTAAATATAAGATTAATATAATTTATAAATATTTAATTAAATATAAGATTAATATAATTTATAAATATTTAATTAAATATAAGATTAATATAATTTATAAATATTTAATTAAATATAAGATTAATATAATTTATAAATATTTAATTAAATATAAGATTAATATTATTTATAAATATTTAATTAAATATAAGATTAATATTATTTATAAATATTTAATTAAATATAAGATTAATATTATTTATAAATATTTAATTAAATATAAGATTAATATAATTTATAAATATTTAATTAAATATAAGATTAATATAATATATAAATATAAGATTAATATAATTTATAAATATTTAATTAAATATAAGATTAACATAATTTATAAATATTTAATTAAATATAAGATTAACATAATTTATAAATATTTAATTAAATATAAGATTAATATAATATATAAATATAAGATTAATATAATTTATAAATATTTAATTAAATATAAGATTAACATAATTTATAAATATTTAATTAAATATAAGATTAACATAATTTATAAATATTTAATTAAATATAAGATTAATATAATTTATAAATATTTAATTAAATATAAGATTAATATAATTTATAAATATTTAATTAAATATAAGATTAATATAATTTATAAATATTTAATTAAATATAAGATTAATATAATTTATAAATATTTAATTAAATATAAGATTAATATAATTTATAAATATTTAATTAAATATAAGATTAATATAATTTATAAATATTTAATTAAATATAAGATTAATATAATTTATAAATATTTAATTAAATATAAGATTAACATCAGGTTGTAAAGCTAATTAAAGCTGTACATTCCAACCGGCCCTAAATGGGTCAGAGTGTGCAATAACTGGTGGCTTTACCGGGGAGTCGAAGTCCGGCTCTTGTAGCCCATAAGGGCGTTGGCGCACTGGGAGATGTTAGCTCTGATCAAATGGTCTTATCTCCAGCTCCTACTTCGGTAATTTTGGGCTGGAAACTGAGCTTCACCTCAGGCTAACGGAGAGGGTCCAGGCAAACTGGCCGCCTCGGAAGCTTGGGTAGCCTGGTGAGGGTCGGCGGGTCTCGTTATGAGGCGCATTGGAGCACACCGGGATCTCCGGTGCCAGCTGTGCGGGGCTACGTGGACCGGTGTGTGCCCGTCGTTCCCTTTTAGGAGCTCTTTCTCCTACGTTGGTAGGGTGTCGGCTGGAGTTGCTACAGCATCCACTCTTTACCCCACACCTGTGCGTGAAGTGGAAGATGGTCGCCCCATTGCTGCGCCTTTGGTCGGGATGAGTGGCTTGCGTCGAGGGTGAGACCATTCTGGATATGTCACCTGTCTGGGCTCGTGGACCTTGGCGTAAAGAATTCTGATGAGACCACCGGTGTAGTAGGCTGTTTGATCGCTTGGAGCACCGGTATATAAATTTCTGACAACATGTATACATTCCAACTCATCAAGTTTTTCAATGTTTCAAGACCTTTCAACTCCATTATGTATGTCTCAAGATAGAAGTATGAATTCTACAATTACATCATTAGATGACCAAGACAATTCATATCAGAATCTCACTACACCATGGGAACTGTCTAGCCAAATATCTAAGGTTAATGTTGGAGTTCAAGTTTCAGTTGTAAGTTCTGGAAATCAAAAACATCACAAAGACCCATTTCAACTCGAAAACAAGGAAGGATTATTTTCAAAATGAATAAAAAAATATGAAAATTGCAAGGGAAGGTTAAAGGTGTGATTAATATGAAAATCTTAGTACGGTGCTGTTAAGAAAATATGTTAGACCACCATTTGATAATTATGCAAAAGACGTAACTGATGTTAAAGAAAGAGTGAAAAAATATAAAAAAAACCTCTGTCCAGAAAGTATTTAACTCTCTGATATGTTGTACCTGAGCCCAAAAGCAATTTTAGTGATGTGTTTTAATAAACAGCGTAATTTGTGATACATTCGTGCTAGCTATTTCCTAAAATAAATAGAATTATTTTAAAAAAATGTACGGTTTCAATAAATTATCGTAGGATTAAATTAAAAAATAATTATAATATTTATAATTGAGTGCTAAAAATTCTAGGCTCTAGCACATTTACAATATCTTCTTTTTTAAATCAAATTTTCCGGGTTTTGCTGACGTCATTTTTGATATTTTTCTAGCATATAGTCGCCATGGGCGCGTCAAAATTCTAAGAATTCTTGCCTTGCTAGTGAGAATTCTCACTTGTAAAATTTTTGACGGTCCTTCTCACAGGAAGTGACGTCATCTCTTCTCACGAGTTCTCTTGAGAATAATGAGAATAGCTACGAGCATTCTCACTTGGTCAAAAAGGGGGATAGTATAAATAAAAGTGGCAGCTAATATTCTAATTGAATTTACTTGTTGCTGAAGAAAATAAACATGATTTTTTTGTGAACGGAAATGAATTTCGGAGAATATTGAATGGTTAGCTAATTTCCGATGAAACATTTACTTTTAAATTATAAATAAAATATTTTCTTCCTTCATATATTGTCGTGAAATCATGTAAAAATAATATTTATTGTCAAAGGCTTAGTTTACAACGTTCATGGCATTCTCGTAAGCCGCCATCTTTAGAAGAAACTTTGTGGTGCTTTGTTGCCTGGTCAACGACAGGCCCAACTTTTCGCTGACTTGCCAACATGCACACTCTGTAACCATGAGGTCAAAGATCTAAGTCACATCCTTTTGACGTGTCCAGCTTTGGAGAACCATCCGGGAGTTTCGGAATGGCGGATGGATCACGAACACCTCCCTTCAGAAGTGCTTGTAGGCTTCGGTAATTCCGGGTTTTTTCGAGGGGTCCGTCACTTCGAGGAATCGTGTACGAGATTCCGAATCAAGGAATCTGAAATCAAGATTCTTGATTCTGCTAAGATTCTAGATTCTACCCAGATTCCATGATTCCTTAATATTCCGTGATTCCACTCTTGATTCTTTGATTCCGTGATTCTTGTTCGACTACACACTTTCACAAGGTTCCTTGATTCATCTATTCGCAACCAAAACCAATCTAGCTGTTCGAATATTATAGAAAATGCGGTGTGACTAGGCAAATGACCAGTCAGTTTAAAAATTAAATCGAACGTGGTCAGTGGTTCACTGGACCACTAAATAAAAGGGTCCCACTGGTGTTTGAAAAATTCAGCCCGAAAATCGAGTAGCAGGTGGCTTTACATTCCCTATACGTCATAATTTCGCGAGGGAAATTGTAATAGTTCGGTGGCCTTAAATTCCACTTGGTCTACAGATACCTATTATGGATCAGCTCAGGTATTTCAGTGCACGGGGTCGAAGGCTAAGTCGATGGTCACTGCCACGCACAGGTTTACTTTAATTAGTTCCTTATTTTCCACCCTGTAAAGGGGCTCCGTCTGCATGAGATTCAAACCTCGCCTTCAAAGTTCCAAATTTGAGCCAACCAAATTATAATCGATTGTAATACGCCCGAGAATACGACGAGCTAATACGCTCGGTAATACGAATACGATTCAACTATAGCCACGTTCACACATACGCGTTTCATCTAAAAAGGTTTCGAAGCTCTTCCAGTGGCGTAACTAGGGTATGGCAGACATGGCAAGTGCCATGGGCGGCACTTGAAGAAGGGCGCAAAATGGCCAAAAATAAAAAATAAATGTAATGTGACAAAAATTATATCTTCAGTAAACGTTTTAGCCTCTTTAAGAAGTTGATCTGACGTCAATACCAGAGGTAATAATAATCAGCTAGACTAATAAAATTATCTTTTATTTTGCTTAAACTAGTCATTAATCTCCTTTCTCCTAAATAGAGGAAGCCTCAGTGCGTATGGTAACACGTCATTTTTAATTCCACCTGTCCCAAACACCTCTTAAATAGTCCTTGCAGACTGGGCGCGATTTCTGTGCTTGCTTTAGGCGACAATTACCCTAGTTACACCACTGAGCGCTTTCAATTGTTTTCGACCATAAGTGTGAACCTAGTTAAATCAGAGAATTTATATTATAACACTCTAAATTATCTCTGGTAAAATATCGCTTAAAACCGTTTCAAATCACGAAAAAATCCGTTGTCGGGCCTTAAAGCAAGTGTCGGCTCGACGACAAGTAGCCCTTTTTTCAACAGATGTCGCTATCGTTGACACCAAAACAAGATAGTTAAGTTACATTTTGACCCAAAAGGCGATAATTATAGGTTCACCTCGCGTTGATTGGAAAAGGCTTCGCGTCCAGAAGACACCATTGTGTCCTAGTTACTGACTACTCTTGAGTCCTTGTCGATGAAATTGCACTGCGGCAGGCACCCTTTTCCTCGCAACGTTGGATTTAATAGAGGAGCGCGTGGTGATGAACACTCCCGAAGGCGTCTTGTAGACAATGTTGGTTGGTTGCGAGGGCGCACTGTGCCACCGCAGTCAACCTGAAAGCATTATCCGTCGCCCGCCGACCCTTCCGAAAACCCGATCGGTCTTGGGGCTGTTTTCGAAACTCATAAGTGCTATATAATTTCTATATATTTATTTAAGGAAGGGTATCCAAAATAATTTTTCTTCTCTAAAACAAAAAAATATTACCCTCGCAGTTTTTTGACTGCAACTAAAGCGCGGGTATAGGGAATGCGGAATTTTTTTTTAATTATAAATGAGCTATTTTCAGGGTCAAAGGTCAACTATTTAAAACTTGATTTATTGTATTTTATCTTATATATAGCATGAACCTGAGTGCTTATTTACATTACGCTCTTCAATTCCTTTGAAATGAGCCCTCTTTCGAATTTTCGGGTTAAGTAGAAGCTGAGATAAAAAATGGTTAATGGTAGTTTTCAATGTGACTACACTATATCTCAGCAACCGCTAAACCAGTCTTCCAGCAAATTTCAGAATCGACTTCTACGGCCAAATTAACGCTAAATACAAGTTTTCACGAAATTTGGCGATGGTCGGGTGAACAAGTGGGAAAACCTGTCCTGGAATGACCCCAAGCTTGAATGGTTTTACGTAAAATGTCACAGGTAGCCAAAACGACGTCGGAGAATCCGGCGTGAACCTGACCTTTTCCGCGAGGAGGAAGAACAACTTTGGTGGGTGTAGAAGCTTAGTAACTCCAGCCAGACGGTCCGCCATTTCATTGCCCGGAACTCCAACATGAGCCGGACACCACAGGAGAGTTATGGGCCACTGGTATCCATCACAAAGGTCGTAAATGGTGGTGACCACCGGGTCCGTAGAACGAGAGTGTAGCTGCGTCAGAGCACTTTTCGAATCCGAGCAAATAACCAAAGTGCCTTGGAGGTTGCCCGACGCGTATTTGAATAGCGAAGAGTTCGATCCTATTTATGGGATGACTGGAATCCACAAGACGCGTCGCACCGACATTGATAGGCGGGATCGCGAAAGCCACACCCGCCACACCCAAGCCCTCAGCCAACGAGCCGTCGGTATAGATGACTGTAGCGTTCTTTCGGAGAGGTTCTAGAGCCACGAGGAAAAGTTGTCACAGCATATCCGAACTGTTATCCTCCTTAGTGGTAGTGAGCAGACAAATGGCGACGGGATGTATTGAAGAGCCAGCTCAGGTTGTGGGCCTGTGCCAAACTCCAAGCCCTGAGGAGGAATAGTAAGCCTCCCAACGGGAAGTGATGTTCCAAAGTCTCGAAGGAAGACAATCCTTCCCTCAAAAAGGAGGTGTAGTAAGAAGGAGTGTCCGCCGCGGTGCACGGAGCGAGGTTAAGGAGGTCCAACAAATAGCGTCTGAAGCACAATGGAAGAAGCGCTGCTTTCACCTCCATGAGACTAATGGCCATTGAGGGCGGGATGACTCTGAGAGCTGCATTTTGAACATTGTCGAGCTTAGCAAGAGCAGTGGAAGTGGCCGACGCATAGAGAGAGCTGGAATAATCCATCCTGGAGTGAATGAGATGGGTGTAAAGCAGTCTAAGGACTGCTCTGTCGGCCCAGCAGTCAGTCGCCGAAGCCGCCCTCAAAAGATTGAGACGCTCCAGAGAAGTCGAGATCAGACCATGGATGTGAGCCGCCCATGTGAGATTGTCGTCTATAGTAACCCCTAGATATCTGTTTGACGTCACCCTGGACAGGATATTGCGTCCTAGCTGAAGTTGAAGAGCGTCCGGAATCTGTTTGACCTTGGATAGAACCATGTATTTGCATTTCAGCGGCTGGAAGGTTAGACCCCATCTTACGCCATAGGACGAAACATTGTCCAGGGTGACCTGCATGGTCCTATATAGACGCTCAAAGTTCCGACCGCATATCCAGGCAGCGATATCATCTGCGTGTTCACCTTGGTCGACCACCCTGGGACATAGCAAGGGAATCCCATCCAGCATGATGCTGAAAAGGACGGGACTTACCGAGCTGCCCCGAGGGACGCCCTGCTTAACCGTTGACTCGCACTTGGGAAGTACGATCTGTCAAGAAGCTTTCCACCCAGCTGAGAAGGTTGCCTTCGAGGCCACAACGTTGGATTTAATAGAGTAGCGCGTGGTGATGAACACTCCCGAAGGCGTCTTATAGACAATGTTGGTTGGTTGCGAGGGCACACTGTGCCGCCGCAGTCAACCGGAAAGCATTATCCGTCACCCGCCGACCTTTCCGGAAACCCGATCGGTCTTGGGGCTGTTTTCGAAACTCAGAAGTGCTGTGTGGAACTTCGGAGTAGTATTTTTGATAATAATGTTAGAAATGTTGTCCACGCCCAGTGCCGTACCGGGGGGAAGGTCGCGTTCAGGGACCGGATACTGACGGGGGATGCATGTCAGCGCCAGCTGAGGATGCCAAACACTCCACAACCTTTTTCTGGTCAGTGAGTATTTCAGCACCATTATGGAGCGCGAGGAGCATCCTGGGGCGGATCCCTGTTTTGCACCACCTAACCTGGTTCCAAAATTGAGGCAGGGGCGTGTGTGCATGTAGCCTGTCGCAATAGGCCCTCCAACTAGCACGCTTCGTGTCAATAATCAGACGTTTATAGACAGCCTTCTCCCTTATGTAAGCAACCTGGTCCAACAGGAGTCCCGACCACTGTGCCCTCTGACGGACTTCCTTGGCCTTGTTAGAACATTGTTCATCTGACCTAGGAGGCTGACGAGGAGAAGAGCGCCCCCCCACCCTTTTGGTTAGGAATCGTAGCCAGGGCAATCTGGCGGAGAAGATTTTCCGCAGAGTATACCGATAACGGAGCGTCCCCCAGTGTGTCATCCAAAAGGATTCTAAAACGTTTCCTGTCCGCCGCTGGATAGTGCCAATGCATACCACTTGCCGTAGAACATGTATTGCGTGCTGGGCATACGAGGGTAAACCTCCGGAGGGAACTTTGGAGGGCTGTAGGGCTTAACGTTAATTTCAATGAGGCCCTCAAAGCCCTCCGGAGGCTTGCCAATGTATGATGCTGGGTCACTTATAAAAATAGGGAGATGATCATTTGTTCCTCGGTTTAAGACTGTCCGGGGTAGGGAGATAGCCAATTTGGAGCTTACGAAATTCAGATCGAGGGCAGCCTCTGGGCCCCAAGTTGGCCGGCGGGTGGTGTTGAGGAGGACCAGACGGTCCTGGGCTTCTAGCCAACTCTGGATGAGGCGGCCTTGCTGATCCGTATGCCTACTACCCCAGAGTGTGTTGTGGGCGTTGAAATCGCCTAGGATAATGACTGGTGTGTCAACTACTAAGAGAAGATCGTCGAAAAATGGTCTAGAGGCTACACCACCCGGGTCATAGATGTTAAAAAACGTAATCTAGCCAGTGGTTAAGCGGATCTTAAGAGCCAGCACTTTCATACCGACACATCCTGGGGAAGAAAGCTGTACCATATGAAGAGAACTAGCAACCAGAATCGCAACGACACCCCTGGCGTCTTTTTCCGGGGGTGGGACTATTTTGCCTATTTTGTTTCCATTATTTGCCCTCAAATTACCCTCATTCCTCTGGTGTCCACAATATTTAATTTCATTCATCACTTTCAGAAGGGGTGACCACCGAGTCTACTTCTTTATTCCTTCCTCGGTGCAGCATCGACGCGTGGCCAGTGAACAAATTCAATCTAGCCGCCTTCGCCCACGTCGTACAACCTGACATTCCCGACCCTGAGGCGGACCGAAGCGCGACCCTACCCGTTAAGAGGGAAGTGGTCTCTGGCACTGAAAGCCTCTCAGTTGATATCAGCGCCATCAAAGCAGAGCCCTTTTGTGGCTTCCTCGAGATTGTGGGTGTTCCGTCAGTCGTCAAATCAGAAGAGTTGGGACATCGGACAATTGAAGATACAATCAGAGTGTCTCAATGAACGCGGACACTCTTGTCAAGGTCGAATGCGTTTGCGAAGAACAACGCTTCTGAATTTTAGAACCAAACTTACGAAACACGTGGTTCTTCTGTCATTTTAATATCATATTTTTATTTGTTCCCAACTAATTAAGACGTATTCCAAGAAGAGTTGGCTTTTCTGATCTTTTCCGACATCGTTCATAAATTCAACGAGATTCTTGCTTTTTCTTACCAAAATATATCGTTTCATTTTGACCCAAATAAAAGTATTTTTTCCAGATCAATGCTTGTGGAACTCAATTCCGCTCAATAAAGGGACAAACATTAAGATTTTAAGATTATTAACATCAATTAGATTGTAATATAATTCGGATTGAAAGTGAAAACAAGAAATCGAAGCTCGTTGCAATCGATCGGTTTTAAAATCAGATTTCAAAATCGGATCAGTTGGCATTGAGAAACCACAACGGGGTTGAGATGATTTTCAGCGTTATCCTCGGGAAGATACCCCAAAAGGAATCACTCTTATTGAAGATTGAATATTAATTAAAAACCAATGATATTAAGAGACTTAATTCAAGTTTAATCAGCAAAACTCATTTAATTACTTAATTTAAAACCTTTATATAATAGCTAAACATAAAAATATAAAATCAAATTTAATTATTTAAAAACGCAATGAACGAGGGCTCTAGATCTCCAATAATTCATGGTACTGCATCCACTGGGCCTCGGAAACGGAATTAGCATATTACACCTAGTTCCGTACGAATAATACATTTTAAACTCTCTATAACTTGCTCGCGGAGTTCCTCGCATCTTCGTAACAATCCGTTAATTTCTAGAAGATGATCGTAATTTATCCGTAGTTCATTGAAGTCCTGAACCAACTGTTGGTTTTGGATCAACAAAGCTTCGTGATTGGGAGCCAGGTCCGACGGTGGCGTTTTTTCCAACATCGTCTAAAAGAAACATCAATTCGTTTACGGAATAACGATAATGAATACAATCTTACTTACTTACTTACTTACTTACTTCCTTCTTATTTAAAATTTAAGTTGTTGTCTTTACAGATTGCCTTGTATTACGAAACGATCTTCTTAAATATTTTGGGGTCTCGACTGAAGCGTATAGCTTATATACTGTTTCTTAACGATGGAATGTCGACATATATTATTTTTTGCACGTCACTCAAAAAATAATAAACTAAACTTAAAAATATATTTTGTCGGGGCAAGGAGTCACGTGGCAACATTCCGAAAGCAATGCTTTTCTAACCTAACACCGATATATTTTGATGATTTACCGAATTTTGACCTAACAACTTTTGGGAGGTTTTTTAACAAACGTTATATTTAATTCTTTGGCTTCAAAAATCAAAATCGAGGTTCGCAAGTTTCAAATTCCAATATAACCAAAAGTAAATACAACCAAATGCATTTTGAAGGTCAATATCATCACTTACAAGGTCTAAATCGTCTTATTTATAAAAGTAATTTTTATTTATAATTTTTAGTTAGAACTTTTTTGAAAATCGGCATAGTATAAAAAATTAGCCATCGAATTTCCTAAAAAATGTAAATATTAAATTGTAGAAATAGGTTATTTATGTTTTGTAACAATTTTGTTAAAACATAAATAGAAATAATAAATTATTAACTGGACCTTCCGGTTCCTTATGAGTGTCGTTTCCCGAAGAAAAAGCAACTTTTTTATCCTTTAAATAAAGATGAATATTTGTATAAATATTTGTTCGCTAAAAACTTGTCGAGGTTAACGTTAATAGTGAGTGTAGGGAGCTGTTTGCTCACGCGGCATGAAGGGATTGCCACCACCCTCCTACGCATTGAAACCCGGCCACCTGAATTAATGACTTTAAAAGTCGCTTGATGACTTGGGCTTTAGATGGTGTATTGGGTATTAGCATATGTAACATAATTACTCATAAGTATGCCACTGTACCTTTATTCCATTCAAAAATCTTCACTAACGGTTTGTTTCACCACGAACCAGTAAAAAGGTGGACTACGTTAGATTTTAACCTTTTTATTCATCCCAGTAATTTCGGGAGTCACACTATTGGCTACTAACATATTTATTTAAGCCAATGGAAAACCTCTAAATTGAGAAGGAATTTTTGTGTCGGAATTATAGTCAGCCCAATGTAGCTTTATTGAAATTTATAAACTCGCTCGGTTTGTGCGGATGAAGTTAAATAATGAGTAATTTAGAAAAATTAAAGGTTGGGGAAAATGATCAATAAGTGATCGCTTTCTGAAAATGGAATAAGTCGTCGAAGTGGGATATTCCACCAGCGTTATTAAAACCCATATCAAGCCTAGAAGAGTTAGGCCTAATCTCAAAAGAATCTGCAAAGACTCCAAACTTGTAAATGCCCCGGAAAAGCTCAACCTGAATTTCAACTATTTTTTCGAATAAACCTGTTTCTTTTATTTTACAATGCAAATTTATTTTAGAACGTGAACTTCATTAATTTGCAAATTAGTTACATTCACAGAACTTGACACTATATTGTAGTTCATTTTAGCTACTAAGCCTTGGTTGTTCAAACCGGTTTGTTTACTAAAATAATGGCCGTCGGTTTATCAGACGTAGAGCTAATTGGGCGACGGCATTATCGGCATTTGAGATTCGATGACGTCAAATATTACCTAGGGTACGGATGACGCAATATCTGTGAAACCTACCGTTAGTGAAGAAATAGAGCTAGTGTCATACTTATGAGTAAATATGTTACATATGGTATTTACCTAGCTGATTTCATTACACGTTTTCTTCTATTGGAATCTCTAGTTTTCAACTTAGGTCGACCACATTTGGTTTACTATCGAATTATACCCTAACTGTGGTTTTTAACGATTACTGTCAGCAAAACAACTTAAATTAATTTAATTAATTTAATAATAAGGTATAACCGCAATAGACGCTATAGTAAGTTGCAGGCTAAGAAAGACAAAATATATAGTACAATCGGCGCAAGGATGCCTCAGATCGTTTCCGGTCATTCCACCGCGCGAAATTTGAATTTGCCCATTTTACGGTCAAATTCGAATTTTGCTCTTTTTGTCGTTTTTTAGCACCATCTAGATACCGAAATTGGAATCTTTATTTTTTAATTTCATAATTGTGGTGGCGAGCAAATTTAAAAGATAAGGCATTCCTATCATTCTTAAATTTAAAATAGTATGTATAATTATTTAATTTTGTAAATTTATATCTACGTCATACCAGTTAAATCAGCAGTTTCTTTTAAAATAGTTACCACGCTTTCTTGGGGGTAACGTTGTCTTAATGAGCTATATACGTTTAAAATTATATTTTTCTCTTTACTTGTTAACAATAAACCTTTATCATGCTTTTTATAGTAACCTCTTGGGCAATTTAAAATATTTGGAGCTTCAATTATCGAACCTACTTTAGCTGCATTCAGTAATGAAACTCATGACAAAATGAAATTAAAAAATAGATTCCAATTTCGGTTCCTAGATGGCGCGAAAAAACGATGAAACTCACGAAATTTGAAATTGACCGTAAAGTAGTCAAATTTAAATTACGCGCGGTCGACTGGCCGGAAATGGTCTGATGTATCCTTGCGCCGACTTTACTATATATTTTGTCTTTCTTAGCCTGCAACTGACTATAGCATAAACTATGTTCATGTCTTATTCAACTTGTTAAAAAGTTCCACGCGCGTTTTGCTATTTTAGCGTAAACGGGCTTGAGCGATTTCGCGGGTGCTTCCTAAAATAAAGAAATTGCGCGAGCCTTTTAAATATTAAAGAGCGCGTGGAACATTTAAACAAGTTGAATAAGACACAAATAGTTTTTAATATTTAGGCTTAGTTTATCTTTTCGGTTTAACAGTTGCAAGCCAGATTCAAAACCATGGGCTCACGAGACCACAGCCAGGCAGGACAATCTTAGGACAACAGCGTTGGTTTTAAAAATTGATTATCGTCAAAATGTTTTAATTTCTTTATTAGTCAATATATTTAGTATAATAAACGATGGTTTTTAAGAAAATTTAGATTTAATGGGAATTACCTATTTTATCGAATTTTGCATGAGTTAATTTCTTAAATGGTGTTGAATTCGTTTAATTGTGCGCGTTATAGATGTTGTTATAATTAGGCTTGGAAGAGTTTTAACATTTGTTATATCTATCCTCGGATTGGGAGTGAAATTAAAAATCGCGACTCATTACAATCAATCGGGTTTAAAAATCAGATTTCGAAATCGGATCAATTTTCGGAGTAGAGACGATTTTCAGCTTTTTTCCTTGATGGTGTGCACCAAAACGTACCATTTTCATTGAAGATTGAATATTAATTAAATACCAGTGATATTAAGAAAGTTAATTCAAGTATAATTGACAAAACTCATTTTATTACTTAATTTAAAACCTTTATATAATAGCTAAACATAAAAATATAAAATCAAATTTAATTATTTAAAAAGCAATGAACGAGGGCTCTAGATCTCCAATAATTCATGGTACTGCATCCACTGGGCCTCGGAAACGGAATTAGCATATTACACCTAGTTCCGTACGAATAATACAGTTTAAACTCTCTATAACTTGCTCTTGGAGTTCCTCGCATCTTCGTAACAATCCGTTAATTTCTAGAAGATTATCGTAATTTCTCCGTAGTTCATTGAAGTCCTGAACCAACTGTTGATTTTGGATCAACAAAGCTTCGTGATTGGGAGCCAGGTCCGACGGTGGCGTTTTTTCCAACATTGTCTAAAAGAAACATCGATTATTTTACGTTATTACGATAATAAATACAATCTTACTTTCTTAAAATTTGCAATTTAAGTGGTTAGGTTTTTGAACTGACTTTTACTACGAAACTCTTTTCTTATTATAGTCAGGGTTTCGACTAAAGCGTATCTTATATACTGTTTCTTAACTATTGTTTTACCATGTTACTCATAAAAGAGATTTTAAAATATATTTTGTTCGGTCAATATATAGATAGCAATGCTTTTCTAACCTAACAAAAATATATTTTTCTTTATATTACACAAGTCATTCATATAGACCAAAAATAGTAATGGGCCTAACACACTACCCTGTTGAATACAGTAGAAGGAAAGTGATGGCGAGACGCCACCCCCGGGGACGGGGTCAGGTTCGGGATCGGGGTCCGGGATTTAAGGGGTGAAATGAGGGTAAAATCATCGAAAAGTCAATGTATTTAGGGTATTTCTCGCGACGATTTGTTTTCCCGTATATCAACATATTGTGTCCAGGCCAACTTGTTCATTTATCTACGCTTATCTCGAAAGATACTTCAACGTATATCTTATCAAGTTTTATCGTACGGAATAAGTTGAAATGATGTAAAAAGTGATAACCTAGGCGACGCGTGCGCAGATTACCCCGGGGGACGCGGTTAATTTGAATTTAAGAGTGTTTTGACGTCATTGAATATTCGTTGTTAAAGTAGAATGGAAATATTTTTAAACTTCATTTAAATATCATTGTAGTACTTAAATATGCTTGACACTTGAACCAATCTCACGAGTATTTCTTAAAACGAATATCCGGGCGCGCGGTTAATTTGAATTTAAAACATGGATTCCCTCTCCGAAATAATACATGTACCCAAAATTAAACCGCAAGTTTTTTTCTTTTAGGGGAATCTCTATGGGAGTTTAACATTACAATAAAGCTAATAGGTCCAGTTTGGGGTACTTTTGGTCCGAAATGGGGTACATAGGGCCGAAAATGGTGACTTTGGTCGTTTTAAGGGTTCTTTTGGTCTATTTTGGTCCATTTTTGGGTACATCAGAAAAGCAGTTGGAAAAACGAAGAGCCTTATTTTTTTTTTCCACCCATCTCCAAACTCCAAAAATTTATTGCTTTAATTTATTTATCCCTTCCGTAGGTATAAAATAAGATAAAAACCACTTACCTATATTTTAATTACGGTAAATTAAAAATACTTAATTAGTGTACTAAGTTACGTTTAAAAGAACCTTTTGTAACAATTCCAATATGTAAATATAGGTATAAGGATTGAAAAAATACTTAAAGTGGTTTTACTGATAAACTCTAAAGGAATTTAACTTTAAAGGGTATCTTAGATTATTGTTTTTAATTTTATTCAAGTTGAAAACGTATTAAGAGTCCTTCAAAGTACTATAAAAGGATTTTATTTACGAACTTAATTCATATTTTCTTCAAACTTTCAATTCGCTTTTATTACTATTTAAATACGGTAAAATATAATTCTTATACACAAATATAGTCAGAAAGATACTATAAAACACTAAAATTAAAATTAAATTAAATTGGTGTGGATAAGATTTGTAAATATCATTTTGAAACTAATAACTTTCACGCTTTATTTAAGTCAAGCCAATAAAAACAATTACCTATATTTTAAATACGGTAAAATATAAATACATTTCCGATATGTAAATAGGTAGAATAACACTATGAAAAGTTCCTTTTTCTTCTTTTAATACGACAACACACAACTCTGATACGCAAATATATAAAGAAAATATAAAAAAAATTTACTCTACGTTCGATACGTTAAAATACATTTCCGATACACAAATATAGATAAAGAAATACTATAAAATGTAAAAAGGTAGAAAAATACTACACATTAACCATTATCAATTTAAGCTTACAACATCCTTCACGTATAGAGCATAACATATATGTTCAGAGTTAACTTGTTTCCTCGTTATCTTTATCGCATGTGTTTTAAATAGCGTATGGAATAAGTTAAGAATGTACTGAAATGGTGTATGTTTAAACCTCGTAGAATAAAGAGTAAAACATATGTTCAGAGTCGGCTTGATTACTAAAGCGAATAACACAGAGACGTTTCCGGTGTAGTCACGTAGGAAGAAAAATACTACAACACTCTCTATACTCTACATTCAACACGTTAAAATATACTTCCGAAATGCCAATATAGGTAGTAAAATACTACAAAATCTCTAAACTTTACCTTCAATACGTTAAATTACATTCCAATATGTAAATATAGGAGGAAAAATACTACAAAAGCCTCTTTTCTTGGCGTTCAATATGTTAAAATAGATTTCTGAAATGCAAATATAGGTAGTAAATACTACAAAAGCCTCTTTTCTTGGCGTTCAATATATTAAAATAGATTTCTGAAATGCAAATATAGGTAGTAATTACTACAAAAGCCTCTTACTCTACGTTCAATACGTTAAATTAATGATATGCCTCCGATCGAATCGTTAATTTTTTCCTATTTAAATATACGCATTTAAATTAGAATTGCTTCTAGTGTTCGGCAGTCGATTAATTTTTATCCACAAATTTTCCGATTTATTTAAAAAACGTTGGTAAAAAGAATATCATTTTAATTTATTTAATTGTGTTTTTTACCCAACCAAGCATTTATTTGAATAAAAGTGGTATTTATTTAAATAACCAATAGTTAAATAAAAATTGTTAAATGTTTAAATAATCGAAAGTGAACAAGCCTATTTTTAAATAAAACAAACAGACTTTAGAGTTGATAAGATTTGTAAATATCATTTGAAACTAATAATTTTCACGCTTTATTTTTAAAAATGAAAGAAGTTAAACAATATAAAAATTTGTAAATATTGTAAATATTTTTAGGTAATAAAGAAATTAAGAAATGTTTTAATTAAAATATCTTTCATTTTCTACTACATTTTTAAAAATGAAAGAAGTTTAACAATATAATTATTCTAATATAATTTCAAAATCAGGTATTATTTAAAGTACAAATGCATAATTTAGTGAAGCAATTCTTATTTAAATACTTTTATTTAATTAATTTGGGTATCTGAAATGTATTTATTGAAAATTAAGTGGGTTTTACTATTTATCACGGTTTTTTATATATATATATATATATATATATATATATATATATTGGAATTGTTACAAAAGGTTCTTTTAAACGTAACTTAGTACATTAATTTATTTTGGAAGTTCAAAACGTATTAAGAGCCCTTCAGAGTATTATAAAAGGATTTCATTTACAAACTAAATTAATATTTTCTTCAAACTTTTAATTCGTTATAATTTGAATTTAAATGAAAACATCATGGATTATAGGTGCGTAATCTACTATTAGACCGAACGGATTAAAAATTACTTAAAGTAAGTGGTTTTACTGATAAACTAAAGGAATTTAACTTTAAAGGGTATCTTAGATTATTGTTTTTAATATTATTCAAGTTCAAAACGTATAAAGAGTCCTTCAAAGTAATTTAAAAGAATTTTATTTACGAACTAAATCCATATTTTAGAAGTTAGTTTGTATGAAATACTTACTAATACCTGAAAAATGGACTTTAGAGTTGATAAGATTTGTAAATATCATTTGAAACTAATAATTTTCACGCTTTATTTAAGTCCAGCAATTACATTTTTAAAAATGAAAGAAGTTAAACAATATAAAAATTTGTAAATATTGTAAATATTTTTAGGTAATAAAGAAATTAAGAAATGTTTTAATTAAAATATCTTTCATTTTCTACTACATTTTTAAAAATGAAAGAAGTTTAACAATATAATTATTCTAATATAATTTCAAAATCAGGTATTATTTAAAGTACAAATGCATAATTTAGTGAAGCAATTCTTATTTAAATACTTTTATTTAATTAATTTGTGTATCTGAAATGTATTAATTGAAAAATAAGTGGGTTTTACTATTTATCACGGTTTTTTATATATATATATATATTTTGGAATTGTTACAAAAGGTTCTTTTAAACGTAACTTAGTACATTAATTTATTTTGGAAGTTCAAAACGTATTAAGAGCCCTTCAGAGTACTATAAAAGGATTTCATTTACAAACTAAATTAATATTTTCTTCAAACTTTCAATTCGTTACTAATTTGAATTTAAATGAAAACATCATGGATTATAGGTAATAATTTTCACGCTTTATTTAAGTCCAGCAATTACATTTTTAAAAATGAAAGAAGTTAAACAATATAAAAATTTGTAAATATTGTAAATATTTTTAGGTAATAAAGAAATTAAGAAATGTTTTAATTAAAATATCTTTCATTTTCTACTACATTTTTAAAAATGAAAGAAGTTTAACAATATAATTATTCTAATATAATTTCAAAATCAGGTATTATTTAAAGTACAAATGCATAATTTAGTGAAGCAATTCTTATTTAAATACTTTTTTTTAATTAATTTGTGTATCTGAAATGTATTAATTGAAAAATAAGTGGGTTTTACTATTTATCACGGTTTTATATATATATATATATATATATATATATATATATATATATATATATATATATATATATATATATTGGAATTGTTACAAAAGGTTCTTTTAAACGTAACTTAGTACATTAATTTATTTTGGAAGTTCAAAACGTATTAAGAGCCCTTCAGAGTACTATAAAAGGATTTCATTTACAAACTAAACTAATATTTTCTTCAAACTTTCAATTCGTTACTAATTTTAATTTAAATGAAAACATCATGGATTATAGGTGCGTAATCTACTATTAGACCGAACTAATTAAAAAAAATACTTAAAGTAAGTGGTTTTACTGATAAACTCTAAAGGAATTTTGGAATTTTCTAGAATAGCAAAGTAAAACTAAAACGTAAACCAAGTTTAAAACGAAACTAATAACTGGGAGAAAGGTTGAAGTAAGTAATTTTTTTGATTTTTCGTTTTTTTAATTTTTGAGTTCCCTATATTATTATAAACTAAATTAAATATAATTTTTGAAAATTTGTGATAAAAGATCTGCTCCTTCGTGTTTTACATATATTTAAAAACTCGAGATTTTAATGAATTGTTTTCAAAGCATGAAAAATATAGCAGATCCTTTGATTTTAATTGTAGTTAGTAGTTACTTAAAAAAAAAGTCGCTAGCTGACTTGGAGCTGGTGTAGTTAAATTTTAAAAATGTGTATTTTAAATTTTGTTTGTAAAAGTTTTTTTTGAAAAAGTTTAGTATTATAGTTTAAATTTATTAAATAAAATAAAATATAAATTATACATTTGGTTTAGTATTTTACTATTGCAAGTAAAATTAATAGTAATTTCAATTACTTTTTTAGTTTTTTTTTTTTGACAAATATGCAAACTATTTAGTTATTTCAAAAACAAATACGTCGAATTATTTGGTATTCCAAATACTATTGGTTAGTTTTTATATCTTTAATTTTATTTTTCAGAACAATTTATCTTTGTCTAGCTTCTTCTAACTTTAATTTAGATGGCCTTAAAGCCAAGTATTTAACAAATTTTGTAACCAAGTAGATGGAGCTTTAAACAATTTTTCAGTCATGTAGTCAAGGAAATGTTCAAATATACGTGTATTTGGTCATTTTGATGGTCAAATAGCCCAGTATGGAACTGCGAGATGATAGTCAGACATTGAGACGCGGGTGGCGCCCGTGCCCCAGCGTCCGCGCCAGCCCCGTCGGTGCCCCATTTCACATTTCAAAAAAAAAAGTAATTGAAATTACTAGGGAACTCAAAAATTAAAAAAGAAAAATCAAAAAAAAAATACTTACTTCAACCTTTCTCCCAGTTATTAGTTTCGTTTTAAACTTGGTTTACGTTTTAGTTTTACTTTGCTATTCTAGAAAATTCCTAAATTCCTTTAGAGTTTATCAGTAAAACCACTTACTTTAAGTTTTTATATAGTGAATAAAAAATCGTTTTAAAGTACTTTGAAGGACTCTTTATACGTTCTGAACGTTTTGAACTTCTAAAATAAATTAATGTACTAAGTTACGTTTAAAAGAACCTTTTGTAACAATTCCAATATATATATATATATATATATATATATATATATATATATAAAACCGTGATAAATAGTAAAACCCACTTAATTTTCAATAAATACATTTCAGATACCCAAATTAATTAAATAAAAGTATTTAAATAAGAATTGCTTCACTAAATTATGCATTTGTACTTTAAATAATACCTGATTTTGAAATTATATTAGAATAATTATATTGTTAAACTTCTTTCATTTTTAAAAATGTAGTAGAAAATGAAAGATATTTTAATTAAAACATTTCTTAATTTCTTTATTACCTAAAAATATTTACAATATTTACAAATTTTTATATTGTTTAACTTCTTTCATTTTTAAAAATGTAATTGCTTGACTTAAATAAAGCGTGAAAATTATTAGTTTCAAATGATATTTACAAATCTTATCAACTCTAAAGTCTGTTTGTTTTATTTAAAAAATAGGCTTGTTCACTTTCGATTATTTAAACATTTAACAATTTTTATTTAACTATTGGTTATTTAAATAAATACCACTTTTATTCAAATAAATGCTTGGTTGGGTAAAAAACACAATTAAATAAGTTAAAATGATATTCTTTTTACCAACGTTTTTTAAATAAATCGGAAAATTTGTGGATAAAAATTAATCGACTGCCGAACACTAGAAGCAATTCTAATTTAAATGCGTATATTTAAATAGGAAAAAATTAACGATTCGATCGGAGGCATATCATTAATTTAACGTATTGAACGTAGAGTAAGAGGCTTTTGTAGTAATTACTACCTATATTTGCATTTCAGAAATCTATTTTAACATATTGAACGCCAAGAAAAGAGGCTTTTGTAGTATTTACTACCTATATTTGCATTTCAGAAATCTATTTTAACATATTGAACGCCAAGAAAAGAGGCTTTTGTAGTATTTACTACCTATATTTGCATTTCAGAAATCTATTTTAACATATTGAACGCCAAGAAAAGAGGCTTTTGTAGTATTTACTACCTATATTTACATATTGGAATGTAATTTAACGTATTGAAGGTAGAGTATAGAGATTTTGTAGTATTTACTACCTACATTTGCATTTCAGAAATCTATTTTAACATATTGAACGCCAAGAAAAGAGGCTTTTGTAGTATTTTTCCTCCTATATTTACATATTGGAATGTAATTTAACGTATTGAATGTAGAGTATAGAGAGTGTTGTAGTATTTTTCTTCCTACGTGACTACACCGGAAACGTCTCTGTGTTATTCGCTTTAGTAATCAAGCCGACTCTGAACATATGTTTTACTCTTTATTCTACGAGGTTTAAACATACACCATTTCAGTACATTCTTAACTTATTCCATACGCTATTTAAAACACATGCGATAAAGATAACGAGGAAACAAGTTAACTCTGAACATATATGTTATGCTCTATACGTGAAGGATGTTGTAAGCTTAAATTCATAATGGTTAATGTGTAGTATTTTTCTACCTTTTTACATTTTATAGTATTTCTTTATCTATATTTGTGTATCGGAAATGTATTTTAACGTATCGAACGTAGAGTAAATTTTTTTTTATATTTTCTTTATATATTTGCGTATCAGAGTTGTGTGTTGTCGTATTAAAAGAAGAAAAAGGAACTTTTCATAGTGTTATTCTACCTATTTACATATCGGAAATGTATTTATATTTTACCGTATTTAAAATATAGGTAATTGTTTTTATTGGCTTGACTTAAATAAAGCGTGAAAGTTATTAGTTTCAAAATGATATTTACAAATCTTATCCACACCAATTTAATTTAATTTTAATTTTAGTGTTTTATAGTATCTTTCTGACTATATTTGTGTATAAGAATTATATTTTACCGTATTTAAATAGTAATAAAAGCGAATTGAAAGTTTGAAGAAAATATGAATTAAGTTCGTAAATAAAATCCTTTTATAGTACTTTGAAGGACTCTTAATACGTTTTCAACTTGAATAAAATTAAAAACAATAATCTAAGATACCCTTTAAAGTTAAATTCCTTTAGAGTTTATCAGTAAAACCACTTTAAGTATTTTTTCAATCCTTATACCTATATTTACATATTGGAATTGTTACATAAGGTTCTTTTAAAATGGACCTTTAAAAATGGACCAAAATAGACCAATAGTACCCTTAAAACGACCAAAGTCACCATTTTCGGCCCTATGTACCCCATTTCGGACCAAAAGTACCCCAAACTGGACCTATTAGCTTTATTGTAATGTTAAACTCCCATAGAGATTCCCCTAAAAGAAAAAAACTTGCGGTCCAATTTTGGGTACATGAATTATTTCGGAGAGGGAATCCATGTTTTAAATTCAAATTAACCGCGCGCCCGGGCAATCCGCGCCTCCCAGGTAATCCGCGCACGCGCGCGCTATCTTCCTGCCTAGGTTATCAAGTATCATACAACTTACATAATTTCCACTTATTTCGTACGATAAAACGCGATCGAGATATTCGTTTTAAGAAATACTCGTGAGATTGGTTCAAGTGTCAAGCATATTTAAGTACTACAATGATATTAAAATGAAGTTTAAAAATATTTCCATTCTACTTTAACAACGAATATTCCATGACGTCAAAACACTCTTAAATTCAAATTAACCGCGTCCCCCGGGGTAATCTGCGCACGCGTCGCCTAGGTTATCACTTTTTACATCATTTCAACTTATTCCGTACGATAAAACTTGATAAGATATACGTTGAAGTATCTTTCGAGATAAGCGTAGATAAATGAACAAGTTGGCCTGGACACAATATGTTGATATACGGGAAAACAAATCGTCGCGAGAAATACCCTAAATACATTGACTTTTCGATGATTTTACCCTCATTTCACCCCTTAAATCCCGGACCCCGATCCCGAACCTGACCCCGTCCCCGGGGGTGGCGTCTCGCCATCACTTTCCTTCTACTGAATACCATAAGTAATTTTTTTAGGGTCACTATAGATACCAGATTAAACTCTTTCTTGTTTCTTATTATTAATTATAGGATGTGAGACTGTATCAAATGCCTATATTTTTTAAATCAAGAAATAGTCCTATATTTTTTTATTTATTAGCAACTGAGTTATATAACCAGAGATGCGAAACTCCCTATACCCTAAGCAAACCAGTTTTTTTTTTTCAAATTTTTGCCGATGGCAGCGACGCCTGTACGTGGGGAGTAATCGCAGAGATCCTAGAATTGTTACCGTTGTTTACAATTTTTGCGTCTCTCGGCTTGAAAGGGGCGCTTCCTTCCGGCCGAAGGGCGGCGCTGATGCTTGCATTTTTTTAGTCAGGTTTCGGCGGAGTTTCGCATCTCTATAACTGCCAGGATCTCTGGTATAACTGCGTAGTTACTTGTAGAATCGCTTTATTATAGTACTTAACTTCTTCCGAAAACCAAATTGATTTTTTGAGGAAAACTTAATTTACCAATTTATGTTTCATTATTTTCTCAATTAATTTTTCAATATTGCCTAAGATAGCTATTGTTCTATAATTGTCAACGATATTATTATTTCCAGATTTATAGACAAAGATAAAAATAGTTCTATTTGGAATATCTGGAAAATCTGCAGACGATAAAGAACAATTAATTATATCAGGAAACTATATAGGTATACACTTGGAATGTCTTAGGAAGATTTTTATGGCCGTGACGAAGCTAGTAGAAATGGGCGTGTCTCAAAGCGGGAAAACTCTCGAGAAAAACTCTGGCGCCTCGCTACCCTAATTCGACGAAAACTCGTCATTAAGCCTAGTCATGGTTATTATATTATTAGCTTATAATTACTTTAAAATATTAAGTACGATAACAAACAAACAAGTTTTTAAATCCATTGTTTTATAAGCCAATTTTGCGCGGGAAGATCGCCTATTTGTTACCATGGCGACGCATTCTTTTCTCGTCCAATCTCGAGCCAATGAATTTAAAATATCGTGTTACGTCCACTTGACGAAGTTAAGCCTATAGCCTTTTTCTTGACGCGCATTCGTATCACCGTCCCAATGGAACCTTAGACATTCCAAGTGTTAACCTCTATAGTTTCCTGATTATGTGCACTGCCGTGCAAAGCACAAAAGCATTAACGACCAAATTTTCGATTTACAGATTTTGGTTTTATTTCACCTTATTTTATACGTTAAATTCAATTTTGAACTAATTTTCGAATTTAAAATTTTTGTTCTTAGAGAAATGACTTGTTGCAAAACGCAATATTTTAGGTGTTTGCATTATTTTCAAACCAAAAACGCATTAATGTGTTTATTTTCTTTAAAAGTCAAATCAAGACGCATTTTTTCCGCGTTTTAAGACATAAATAGTCCAACAAATACGTGGTAAAAAGCATTTTTGTAATGATATTTCTGAAATAGCGTTTGGCCTGCAAATTGTTTAGTACCAGAATATAATTTGAGTTGAAAAATCCCAGTCTTCTATATAAACTTGAATGAAGTAAGTTGGGGTATCTTAAGACAAAGAAAGTTTGAATGCTTTTGTGCTTTGCACGGCAGTGCATTAGTGGTGAAGAAATATATGTTTTTAAAGTCTTAATTATTTTACCGTGTATGGCGTCATATCGTTTAGAAGTGAAGTTTTTAAGTTTGGAAATATCAAAAGGAATAGCTCGGAAATAATTATAATAATTCAAATAATAATAATAATAAATAATCGAATAATCAGCTAGGCTATTACCCAAGGCACCACCTTAGGCCTAAGTCATCAAGCGACGTTTGAAGCATTTTTAATTCAGGTGGCCGGGTTACAATTAGTAGGAGGGTGGTGGCCTGCCCTTCAAGCCACGAGAGCCAACAGCTCCCTACACTCACTATTACCGTTAATTATCTAGATCCCGGTTATCAAGTCTAACAATAATGTCTTGTGGTAAATTAGGGCCAATAGAGGATACATATTTATTTAAAATAATTAACTAAACTGTTAGCTATAGTTTTCGGGTCGTCTTTTGTACATGCATCTTGACCAGCGATTTTTTCTCATCTATTTTAACCCGCTTTTTAATTATAATCGCTACTTCGTTTTGGGTAGCTAATATATGTATATAACGATGAGTGTTTGTATATATGTTTGTCCGCTATAGGTATCTACAGTTTTCAACTTAGGTAGACCACATTTGGTTTACTATCTCATGGTACCCTGACTTGTGTTTTCGACGGTTACGGTAGGCAAAACCACTATAATTATTCGAATCTATTTAGGATTTAGGTATATCCGTTATATACAAGATACTACACTTTGATCTTAGCCAAAAGACCGAATTTCTTAGTTCTTTACTCTTTAGGCATACACACGAATAAAGCTTAAATTATGGCATTTTTTTAAAAGCCTTCTTCTATAGACCCTAGGCCGTATAATAAAAGGCAAACTATTTTGTATTCAAAGAATAATTGGTTAAAAGTTTCATTAACCAGGTGGTTATATTGGGTACGGTGCCATGCGTGGAGACATTTATCACAGCGTTTAAATTTATATAATTCCTAAAAAGTAAATAGTTATCGTAGAATTAATTAAATATTTGTACACAATATACCCAGTTATTACCAAGAATGTTTTTATTTATACTCAGGGAGAATGAATATGTCGAGATTATTGTTAGCGTTTCTCCAATTCCACCCTTTGGGCCCCCCGGTATGCTCCTCCGCTTTAATAAAATCAAATAATACTGCAATCTCATTGGTTCTTAAAAATTACGTTTTTCGACGCGATTAACGCTGCTGCGAGGACGCTAAAAATAAGACCGCCTCCTCCCCCCCCCCCACTTAGCGTGACGGGGTTAGGGGCTCAACGTGTCCGTCGATAGTCTGGACATATTCATTCTCCCTGAGTATAAATAAATACATTCTTGTTATTACTAAGTAAATTTTATATCTTGATTTTAATTTTTAAGTAATAATATTTCACCTCTCTAATAAAGTTAAATAGCTTGCTGCGATTGTTATTGCAAAATAATTTCCGGTTATTATGAAATGGTTCTTTCCCAAGTGTTATTGCAAGAGAGTCGCGTTTTCGGATTGAGGTGATCAGTAGATTTTGCTGTTTATGTAGGGTTTTAAAATAACGTTTGGTAGTTGAATTATCTACATCATTTTGTTAGATGCCATTTTTATACGATATTCAATTCGTACGACGCGGCGCTACAACTTTAAATCTCCAATCAGAAGCTTAAATTATTCTATTGTAACAAAAAATTATATTATCACAATTACATTTAGAAAATATATAATTTTAAAAGTAACTTTTTTACGTTTATTTTTATGATTACTATTTTGTTACTTGTGATGCTTCTTCAAGAGTAAAGATTTTAAATGTTTTTTGTTTTATTTATTTTTAACGACGCGTAGTTTTTTCTTACAAAATAATTGACAAAAATTGACTTTAAGCCCATGGTCACTCGTAGATAAATAAGGTTATTTGACATCCTTGCCTAGGAAATAGGCACAAACGCTTCAATTGTTTTTACCTCTCCGAGTGGACAAAGTCCCCTAGGAGGGGTTATACAACGACCGTGTCTGTCTGTGGGTCTGTGGGTGGGTCTGTGTGTGGGTCTGTGGGTGGGTCTGTGGGTGGGTCTGTCTGTCAGGACTGCGAACGCGTTCGCATTTTCGGTGCAAAGTGTAATCACTGCGTACGCAGTTTCTCAAAGGGTTGGCAAAACCACCGTGTGACGGTGAGCGTTAACGGATGCATTTGCGGTTTGGTTTGGATGGTGTTTTTTCGCTCACCGTCGTGACGGTTTGGTGTATTACGTTTTTGTAATGTTTATGCGTAGGTTGTGAGTGTTGAATTTGTTGTGTTTGTGTTCTGATGGTTGTGCATGTTGAGTCTGTTGTGTTTATATGGGCGTTTTCTCTCCAACTTCTTCTTAATGACTTTGGGACGGACCGAGTGCTGAGTGTAATGCTACCTCTCAACGTCCAATGGCAGGGTTTCCACCAGTTGTACACGGTATTCGTCTTAGTATCAATTTGCGATAGCATCGAGCGGGATTTGAACCCGAGACCTCCTGATTGACAGGCGGACGTTCTACCACAGAACCACCGACACTTGTTACGCCTTATTGAAAATTAGACCTTCAGCTTTATCGGAAGCGTATTTAATATAGTACGAAATTTTGGTTTAATTGAAATAGAATTGAAATTGAAATTATTGCATCGAAGAAATTCTAATTTAGCGTTTCTCTATTGATTAAAAACAAATGCGCCACCCAGGTTTCGAACCCAGACCATTCGGCTTGGCAGTCGAGCGCTCTACCACAGAACCACCGATAGCTGCTTAGATTCACTGAAATTAAGACAGGCATCGTAAGCATAATAGGTAATAAAGTCTTTTTTTATCAATGAATTTATGAAGGCCTAATCTGGTATTTTTTAAAGGTTAAATCTTGTTTTAGCGCAGTCAGCCGAGATTAGAGGGTTAAAGGGTAGACCCTGTGGGTGGTCCACTTTCTTAACGACCTATATATAGTTCTGTTAATTCAAAGGAGATAATTTAACGTTAATTGCTTTAAGAGGTGGCGGTTAGTCAAGTGGCTCTCTGTGCTTTGTTGATGGTAAGGTTTTTGCTTCTTGTAAATACATTTGGTGTGGATATTTGGATATCTACGATTTCTAACGCAGTCAATGATTTCTTGGGTGTGCGAGTCATTATATGATATTGGAAATTGGACGGCATTGGTCTTTTTCATGTGGTATGCGTCACAACGTCAACAGGAAGTGAACGAGTCGTCCACTACCAGATATCTACGGTATCTTCATCAAGGGCGAGTGTTGAAATAAAATGAGCGTTAAAGATGCGGCAAGTATTTCGTAAGCGAGTAATTCCAAAAAGCCTCTGTAGATATTTCTTTCATTAAAATTTGCTTCGTATTATATTTAACTGATAAACTTGTTCTGTAAAAGGGTTTAATTCAATTGTGCATTGTTATAGTACGTCTAACTTACTGTTGTAACTACTTAACTTATGATATTCTGAATAAATTAAAATTGGTCGTTTCGTCTCAATTATTTTAATTATAATTAAAATTTTATACCGGGCGGGATAGAAATGGGTTAATATTTTTAACAAATAACTCTAAATTGCGGAGATATATCTTTAAGGGTTATCTCGAGAAATTAATACCACTAGGGACAATTCTACCGAGGAGAGGTATATTTTGGCTTGCCAACTTGTTAAATTCTACATCATCCATGAATTACCGATTATATAAATTCCTTATTAGTACATGAAATTTGAAGTCAGTTCAAACACCCGTGACGAGATAACACGTAATACCGCTTAAGCATACGGTATTTGTGCACAGTGCGCAGGTAATTCAGCACACCGTCTATGGAAAATGGTCTTTCGGCCAATTTTTCTGAAATTTGGATATGATGTACTTTAGAGAATGCTGAATAAAGGTGTTGCTGGGCCGAAAGCTAAAAAATCTCTATTTTCGTCACCATTGCCATGTCAATGTCGTTAGCTCGCGAGAAGCCCCTTTGCCAAAGCCATTGTAGCTTCGGGGACTAAAAATAAAATAAAAGGATTGCTCACACAGAAAATACGATAAAGCAACCTACTGCGATTAGTTAGAGAAAGAGAGGAAAAAATCCACGAACGAGGACGGAGAATAGGCTAAAGGGATTAACTGAGGGTATTAAGAAAACCATAATAAGAGCACGCGTGGACGGATGACACGGTAAAGAGATTGCGGAGTGCAATAATATGGTAAATGGATTAGCGTTTGAGGAGAATATGGCAAAAGGGGTCTTAGAGTAGATTGAGTAAAAGACGTTTTTAAATAAGCACTTAGCGCCCTATATTGGGACAAAACAATAGTAAAAATGGATACACCTAAAGTGCAGTTTGGAATCTAAATCGGTTTTGAAGATGCTCTTCGTGAAAAAATAAATGGTTTTATATCTTTTTGCGTTCCATTTTAAATTGTTTAATCGTGTCCATTTTAATTATTTACGCGCTTTTCCCATGTCCGATCAAAGATATAAAAACCATTTATTTTTTCACGAAGCATCTTCAAAACCGATTTAGGTTCCAAACTGCACTTTAGGTGTATCCATTTACACTATTGTTTTGTGGTGAATGGCGTAGATGGCACTCTCGTTCAGTAACGATAAAAGAAAGGGAATTTGGTAAAGCTAGTCTGACACTGAGCACCATTCGAATGCTTCCGTAACCTAACCTGCCGAAGTTGATGCAAGTAACACCAAAGGAATATATTTTTGTAAATTAACGATTGAAATGTTGGTAGCTTGGATTGAGTACATGTAATTTAGGAGAGGTTTGATAAACCCATTAATTTGGTACGAATGAAAACCTGAGAACTGTCTGAAATTTTTACCAGGTTTTCTGTAAAAACGTAACAGTGAAAACCCCGTGGGTGAGAAACTTCAGATTTGTCCTCTAATAACTCAATTCCCGGCAGTTGGAATTCGTAATTATGGGACGCCAAAACCAGAAAAAACTAAACAAGATCGTTCTAGATATATTTCAGTTTTCAAGGAATATTTCAAGCGTTCTAGACACATTTCCGTTTTCTAGACACATTTCAATTTTCTAGAGACATTTCAGTTTCCAAGACACATTTCAGTTTTCTAGACACATTTCAATTTTTTAGATACATTTCAGTTTTCAAGACACATTTCAGTTTTCTAGACACATTCCAATTTTCTAGATACATTTCAGTTTTCAAGACACATTTCAGTTTTATAGACACATTTCAGTTTTCTAGACACATTTAAGTTTTTCAGACACATTTCAGTTTTCTAGACACATTTCAGTTTTCTGGACACATTTCAGATTTTTAGACACATTTCAGTTTTTCAGACACATTTCAGTTTTCTAGACACCTTTCAGTTTTTCAGACACATTTCAGTTTTCTAGATACATTTCAATTTTCTAGATACATTTCAGTTTTCAAGACACATTTCAGTTTTCTAGACACATTTCAGTTTTCTAGACACATTTCAGTTTATCAGACACCTTTCAGTTTTCTAGACACATTTCAGTTTTTCAGACACCTTTCAGTTTTCTAGACACATTTAAGTTGCGGTGGTACTTAATTGTACCGTTGCGGTGGTATTATTTATCAGAAGTCTTAAACCTTTAATAGGTGTGAAGTAATCCATAAGGTCATAACTTATCTTAGATAAGTTGGCGAATTAGCTGAAATCCTTGGAGCAACCCGCGGCTTTATTAAGGGTACTTTAATATCGAATAAATAATGTTGGTTTTAGTGTTGTTTCTAACTTAGTAATAATAATAATAATAATTTTACCAATTTCTACTTTCTAAGAAATTGTAACAAATTGTTGGTACACGTGTCCTAATTGGAACCAATAGCTGCAGATTAGGGCAGTGATTGTTTATAATTCTACGGTGGCGACGGCCATTAAACGAAAATAAGAAGCCAATTGTCACGGAGACTCTTCGAAAATTATGAAAAATAAAACTTTTCTAGTTTTAGACCATTCTTTTTGGTTGACTTCGACTACGGAGTGACGTAGACAAGAGCGATTTTCGAATTGCACATCATAATTATTTTTCACAAGCAATGCGTGTTAGAAAATGATCCCAGTCGACATTTCGGGGCTTACGGTTTCAGCATAGACCAAAGCCAGGCGATCCGGAACGAGATTGCGTTGTAGAAAGGGGGCTTGTAGAAGGCAGGAGTCGAGGGTAAGAATAAACAGTAAACCTATCGGTTTACTTAAATAGAAAACGTCGCGTAAAATACCTAGAGAGAGCTAGGAATATAACACTGTGAACTATGACACCTTGGAAGAACATCAGAAATATATATCAATAATGATAGATGAGATGAGCATCAAACAAGATCTGATTTATCGACACAGCACTGTATAAAACATTGGCGTCACTAATTCAAATGATTGTCAAAATAATATAAAGAAGTTAATTGAAGATACCGAAGGAAAACAAGATGTTCCCCAGCTAGCCTCCCACATAATGCAATTAATGGTCCGTAGCTTGACAGGTATTTTTAAATTCCCGTATGCATTTTTTCCCTGCGATAATATGAAATCTGATGAATTGTATAGTATATTGTGGGAGGCTATTGAAAATCTCCAGTTGAGTGGATACAAAGTTCCCACGGTAGTCTGTGACAAAGCCGGAATCAATCAGAAGCTCATAAAAATATGCTGTCAAGATGAACCCAATGTCCCAATCCTTCAGGTGTCAATTATAAAACAAAGTACTTGTTTTCAAAGGGAGATTATATTTGCACCAAATTTGGCTAAAACAATACGTAACGGACTAGAAGCCAGCGGTAGTGACAAAAATACTAGGCTTCTAAGAAAAATGGAAAACACTTAATATGGAGTCACATCACACGTACGCCAAAAATAACCTGAGATCACTTTAATTTACAGCCATTTTCACGAATGAAAGTCAATTACTCCGTTCAAATTTTAAGTAATACAATGTCAAATGCTGTGGATCATCTTGTTGGTGCTGAAGCATCAGAAACTGTTACGTTCCTAAAAATGATGAACAATTTCTTTGACGCAGTCAATGTACACACCTTATCAGATGGAAAACAGAAACGAAACGCATTTCTGGACCCATAAAGAAGTGTTAGGGTAACTTTAATAATATTCTTAATTAAAATTAAAAATAAAATAAAATAGATGTATTTCTTTCTAGTGACTCAAAGAAACCTTTCTTGGTTATCTCGATGAATGGGAGCATAAGTCAAAGATGCTGCTCAGCCGAGACACAAGTGAAGGCTTACGGATTACTGGTAGTTTGTCCGTACAATGACCATTGATGGAAATTATTTATAACTATTGAAATTTCAGTTCATTCTATCATTGAAGCAAGCCAGGTGCTGTTAAATGCGGGAGCTAAATTTGTTTTAACTGAACATTTCGATCAAGATCCACTGGATAGGTATTTCGGAAAGCAAAGAGCCGCTACTGGCAGCAATGATAACCCTTATGTGTTAAATTACCAACAGAGTATATAAAAAATTAAATGTTTAAAGAAAGTAATCCTATCCCCTAAAAATGGATATGTCACTGTGAAATCCAAAAAATAAGAGGTTACGAAGATTGATAATCGACAATGAAACCGAATAAAGATGTTACGTTTAATTCAAGGCCAATGCTACACGCAAAAAGTTTAATTTGATATCAAAAATAAAAAATCAGAGATAAGTATTTTATATTTGAGTATTGCGGTATTATAATTTTGTACTATAATTTGATTTAAAATATCGCTAAGCTCATTTTGTATTGTTGAAATATCACAAAATCACGTAGGAACGTTTTCAGACAATAAATCCCTTTTTAGGTTTTCGTACCCTAGGAACTTTGGTTTTTATTTCTTCTAAGGTTTCTTTGCACTTTTTACAGGTCTTTATATTTTTATAATTACCTATTATGCTTACGATGAGTGTCTTATTTTCAGTAAAGCTAAGCAGCTATCAGTGGTTCTGTGATAGAGCGCTCAACTGTCAAGCCGAATGGCCTGGGTTCGAAACCTGGGTGGCGTATTTGTTTTAATCAAGAGAGAAAACGCCAAATTAGAATCAATAAGATGGAGTTGGAGAATACACCCATAACAAACGTAGCGACGGTGGGGCGCCAACGAAAAAAAACTTAACGCAATCGCAAGCCACACACACACACATTACATATAAAGGTTAACATTTCGTATCCGCACACACACGCACGCACACACACACACACACACACATTACATGTAAAGGTTAACATTTCGTATCCAAAATAATTTTGTTCAACGATAGTGAACTTTGGCGGTTAAATGTATTTTAAATTTGTTAAGCTTAAAGAAATGTTTGAAGCGAGATTGAATTTTAAATAATTTTTCAAGGCTATCATTTTAGGAGGCGTTAGATGCTATTTCTATAAGGGAAAATAGCCATGTGCTTTGTTTTCTACAAATTTTTAATGCCCTCTAATAAACATCGATGACCTTCTAATATTTCAAATATCTCCGGTTTCTTGTGGTCATCATTAGGCTCAAAAATATGCTTAAGCTTGTTTCTAGCAAAATCTTCATGCAAGTTTTTCATAGATAAGGGGTTATCAAAACCGACTAATTTGAGTTTTTCAAATATTTGGGTATTTCGGTATTTAATCCATTTTCGACAATAGCCCAAAATTTTGATTACAAGCAAGCTAAAATATACCTCTCCTCGGAAAAATTGTCCCTAGTGGTATTAATTT